>NC_057810.1:77957667-78250229 GCF_018294505.1 Triticum aestivum | reverse complement strand
TTCCCTATATTTGCACTGGTGGCGATCTTTGATGCCGAGTGGATGTAATCTGTGCAATCGCCTTAATAGCCTAGCGTTAGTTTCGGCCTTATTTATTTCCTAGTCTTCTTTTCCCCTGATTTGCTAGTGGTCGCAACAACCATGGGCCATATACGGGCCGTAGAATTCATGGGTCTCCTACGGGTCGTAGGATCCATGGGTCTCCTAAGGGCCGTCGATAAATGGGCCTCCAACAGGGTCGTAGAATCGATGGGCCTCGAGCCGTCAGATAAATGGGTCTACATGGGCCGTAAGCGGGCGTAATTGGTATCAGCCCGGCACAGTAAAGGGCCGTTAACAGGCCGTAGGACAGCAACGGCTTACTTCTGTCACAGGCATAACGAGTCATTAATGGGCCATAATATAGGACGGGCTGGAAATGGCGCAACGGGTTAACAGGCTAGAAACGGCCCGACTCTTGCCATGGGCCGAATTTGGCCCATTAGGGGAACAGGCTAGTAACGGGACGACTCTTGCCATGGGCCGAATTTGGCCCATTAGGGGAACATGCCAGTAACGGGCCGGAAGCAATCGAGGGCTGAAAAGGAGCCCAAGAACGTACGGGCCGTCAGCTAACATGGGCTAGAAACGGCCCATGTAAATCACGGGTCGTTAATGGTCACAAAGAAAATTACTGTTCATTATGGGCTAGAGTCACCGTGGGCCTGTAAAGGGTCGAAAGATACGAAGGCCTCATATGGGCCGAAAGACGTCGTGGGCCATACATTGGCCGACAATGAAATGGGCTGGTGTTATATTCGACAGCCCACATGAGGTTGTTGGGACGATTTCCTTTAGGGCCTAACGGGCCGTGAGTTACCGGGCCGTAAAATGGGCTATTTGCAAAGAGACCATTAATAGGCTTTTCATGGGCCAGCCCGTTATCTTTTGACCAAGTCAAACGGGTCGGCTTTGTAAGCTAAATGGGCCAGTGGTGGGCCGTGGCACATGTCGACATATCATAGGCGCCTATCTGACCCACTAACGAGCTGACATGTGTTTCGTCCGGCCAATAAGAATTTTACATGTGGAAATTTCCCATTGGTCGGGGCTGTTAATGGCTTATCGGATCCAAAACCTGACCCGATAGCCTAACGGTGTTTCGTTATGGTGGATGCCATGTGTCGGTCACCCTTGACGAAAGCACTTCTGTGACGCGCGATTTATCGTCATGGAAGTGGACACTTTTGTGATGATAATTTTGGTAATGTCATGGAACACTTCTATGACAGCACAGGTATGACTATCTTGATTCTGTCATAAAATCATCATGGATGTACATGCATGACAAAAAACGCAACCTACTCTGACAAACACGTATCATCACAGAAGTGTATTTTTGTAGTGTATGCATGCGCGCATTACGAAGGTATTGCCGATCATATACTAGTATCATGCATATATACTCCCTCCTTTCCGATTTATAGGCTTATCTCAAAATTTTAGTTATTCTATTTTATAAGGCTCAATTTGGTTGTTCCTCATCACATGTCCAGATTCCAAGGTGCATTAAATCATTGCATGCAAGTATTAAGAGATAGTTGACCAATGCATGTACTTTATATATGCATGCATGTATTGCAATTAATACATTGGAAAACATAATTTTTTTAGGAAAACAAAAGCATTAATTGGGTGTTTTTGCAGACTACAAAAGGTATTCCACCACTCACCATCTACCTTGGTTGGTGAGATTTTTGAATTGAGCCCTATAAGGCTGGTTGTAATGGGGAGTACCATATATACTAGTAGCATCATGCATAAATATGATAGTGTAGCTAGGATACTAGCTACTTCCATGATGCATAGTATCATAAGTTAACATCTTAGGTTGCCTTACTAATCACACAAAGTAGTAGTACAACATTAATATGACACGGTATCATGATATGATTCCACATCCTCTCTTGTGTGACACATCATCCAGAAAGTCTAGTTGGCATGCATGATATGGCTTATATATGATAATACCATTACTACCAGCCTAAACCGGAAAGGAGGGTGTATGAGACTAGCCACAATGGAGAGTAGTACACTAGTAACATACACATATCCCTAGACTATATATGTTACTAACTTCATAGTGGGTAGTAACATAAGTTTAGTTTCATGCAAAGCTTCATTTCTTAGGTTATAGACTCATATTGCATTGGGACGTGTGGTGCTACAGTAACTAGCTAAGTTACTGAAACTATCTCTCTCCTCATTAACTTATTGCCACATAAGCAAGTTTGCTGAGTTGGAGTCGGTGTTATTGCTGAAGTTACTCCCACTATGGCTGGTCTCATACTAGCTAGTCATCTATGATATACTAGCTGCCTCACTAAGAGCATGGTTAATAATACAGCCAAGGGTCAGCTATAAGAAGTTGACATGTCATATACAGCCAACCTCTTAGCGGGTATATACAATAATAAGTTTTATATACATACTAGTTTATCAATAGTTGGCCCACCTTACATCCTCACAAAGTTTCACTCTACTGTGTACTTACTTGCTCTAATGCATAGTATCATCGAGTAGCTAGTATCATATGTAGTACTTTATTTATATTGTCATGCATGACACATAGTAGCATAACATTTATTATGATACGATTTCATGATATGATACTTAACCCTCTCTTTCTTCATTTAATTAATTCTATGACAGCTCAACAAATTTGCCTACTTGGCATGCATGATACTAGCTATGATACCCCATTACTATCAGCCTAGCAAAGGTGTAAAGATCATTTGTGTGTCGCTTTGTGAGTTTTCATCTGTTTGTTCAAGAAGCGGGGAGAAGTTTCAAACATTTCGGCTGCGAGGTGCGGCCACTGGCGTAGGCCTAGTTGGTATTTTCATTATAGAAAATTCTGATGGGAGTTCGGACATCATCAAAATCGATGTGTGCCTGTGGCGTGCTCTCACGACCCCGTGGAAAAAATTGGTAAAGTTTGGCACAAGTTTTGATGACCGCTCCTTCCAAACCAGAGCATCTCACATGAAGGATCATGGTTTTCCAAAAGGAGACGTGTCAATTCAAACTCCTGTGGTCGGTGACATCATCCTTTGGCCTCAAAAAATTTCCACGGTACGCAATCACCAATATACCACGGGTTTGATTTTCTGGCGCATTTCAGGTATCGTTAGCTATATTTAAGACATTTTTTGAGATTAACGTGCATCTTGTGCATAAAAATGAAATTACAACCGGAACTGCATGTGCTGCTGAAAGGGATGAGGATCGTCATTCGATCTGGGAGCATCCAATGGTGCATACGTACGATCCGTGGGGTTTGGGTTCTGGCCAATCAAAAATCATGACTCAAATCATGGGCGGGGGTGGCGGGGTTTGGTCGGCACACGGCTTTCATCAACGAACCGTGTTCTATTCGCAAACCAGATTGCATATTTTTGTTCACACATACTATAGTGAGATTGATTGAGTGTGCTACCTCTATGATATAATAATAATAATAATAATAATAATAATAATAATAATAATAATAATAATAAATAATAATAATAATAATAATAATAATAATAATAATAATAACAAAAAACATTACATATTCATTGCCTGAGCCGACAGCATATCAAGTTCAACATATTAACGGTTCTTACGTCAATAGAAAACCGGGCATAACTCACAAATTCAGCACATGCAACAATTCTAAATTGAACAAGTTAAGTTGCAGGGTAGGCATAAAGACTAGTCTTACAGCTTAATTCCCATGTACATGGGGGAACTAGGATCATTAAGTTGACCCCGAATGAACTTGGGGTTTTTGAAGATTTTACACTTCTCTATTGCACTGGTGCGCGATCCCTTGGCTGGCAACTCATCAAATTGATTGTACTCGTCGTGATTGGCAACATCGTCGACACCCGGTACCCTTCTCTTCCCATGCATCGCTAAATGTCCGTTCTTATGCAAGGGGTCTTCTACAAAGAAAATCTGGGTAGCATCGCCGGCTAGAATGAATGGGTCCGCGTGATATGCCATCGTTGTCCTGTTAACACAGGTCTTCCTGTACTCATCAATCCTTAACTGACCAAGAGGGATCCATACGCACCTGAATAATGCCACCTTAACTTTCACATAGTCAAGCTCCCAAATCTCTTTGATGGTTCCATAGTATACCCTTTTATCAGCTTCATTTACAGTCATGCATTCTATTCGAAAAGAGCTGTTCTGATACGAGGTCTTCTTATCACGTTCCTCAGTGTAGAATATGTATCCATTTATGTCATATGCTTGGTACCTCAGCACCGTAGGTGATGGCTTTTGTGCCAACCACATAGCAATGTCATTGATGGATCCTTGTGCCAAACGATTCTTCAGCCATTCGACGTAGTTCTTAGTGTGCTCCTTCATCTCCACATCTGATGAAGGCACCATTCGTAAGAATCTGTGGCGTATCTCCACCAAGTGTTCTTCGGCATAAGTTATGAGAACTGGGTTGTTAAGCAGTACCGTCAAATGGGCTTTCTCTGCCAATTCTCCGGGTGCAGCCATTTGCGTGCCAGCAAGGACCAACTTACCTTTCAACCTTCCCTCATGGAGAGAGAGGGGAAAACGTATAGGTCATTGTTTCACGTATTCGGTGTAAAACTCAACCACCTCCTCCGCGGTATAACCTTGTAGGATGCTTGCCTCTAGATGGTTTCGGTTTCGATAAAAGCGCTTCAGTGTTCCCATGAACCGCTCGAAGGGATACATGTTGTGAAGAAACACAAGACCACAATACTTTATCTCGTCGACAAGCTGCACCATGAGATGGACCATGATATCAAAGAATGATGGTGGGAAAAACATCTCTAGGTTGGAAAATATTCTTGCAATATCATCTTGCATATGATCCAACTCTTGAGGATCTACAACTTTCTGCCATAGTTGGTTGAATAAATCACGGAGGTCAATGAGTGTGTTTCTTATATCTTTGTCCATCAGATTTATGATGGCCACCGGGAGGATTTGTGCATTACGTGGCAATCATGTGACTTCATGTGTCCCAACTTCATTTTACCTGAGCTCATATCCATGAGACTTCTGATGTTTGCACCGTAGGAAGAGGGTGTCTTAACTGACAACAAATAGGTGAAGAACTGTGTTGCTTCTTTTGTACTGAAGTTGTAACTCTGGCGAGCTTTGATGAATTTTTCATCATCTTCTACTTCACTCTTGTGTTGTGATTGATCAGCAAGCATATCAAGCCGTGAACCGTCACCATCCTTTCTTTTACCTTTAATATTGAGCAGAGTACCAAGGATGCTTTCACATACGTTCTTCTCTATGTGCATGACATCAATGCAGTGACGTACACGTAAAATCTCCCAGAAAGGTAGTTTCCAGAACACCAATTTCTTCTTCAACACTTGATCCTTGGGTGTTAGTTTCACCGTCAAAGGGTGGTTCTTGCCAAGCACAACATTAATTTTTTAGCCATGTTGTGGACCACCTTCCCTTCATAGGGTCTTAGGGCTGCAACTGCCTCTTTGGTACCATCAAATTCATCTTTCATCTTTCGGTATGGGTGATTTTTCCGTAAGAACCTACGATGACACAAATACACTGTTTTGTGCGAGTCGGGAAGTCTTCTGCTAGCTGTCCTATCCATGCATGTGACACACCCTACTTCTCCCCTTGTTTTCTGCCCCGATGTGTTGCCTAATGTCGGCATATCATGAATGGTGTGCACCAGCATCGCATGTAGATCGGAAATATCCTTTCTATAAGCATCATAACATTTTACAGCAGGCGCATCTATCCACACTGTCAGCAGTTCTTCTACCAGTAGTTGAAAGTAAATGTCGATGTCATTTCCAGGTTGCTTTGGGCCTTGGATAATCATTGACATCATAATGTATTTTTTCTTCATACACAACCAAGGAGCTAGGTTATATATGCACAGAAGCACCGGCCATGTGCTTTGATTGGTGGTCATATTGCCAAAAGGATTCATGCTGTCAGTACACTCCCCGACACTTATACTCCTAGGATCCTTGGCAAATTTTTCAAACTTTTTGTCGATTAATTCCCACTAAGCCCCATCTTTTGGGTGCCTCATATACCTATCCGCGTTTCGCACATCATGATGCCACCGCAACCTCTTTGCCTCTCTAGGGTTTGCAAACAAATGCCTCAACCTTCGAATTAAAGGCAAGTACCAAACAACCTTGAATGGGAATCCTGTCTTGATCTCGTCATCCAATTTGTACTTGTCCTTTGCTCTCCTGCGCTTGTATCATGCATGCTTGCATGTGGGACATGCACGAAAATCTTTGTACTCACCATGGTACAATATACAATCATTCACACAAGCGTGGATCTTCTGTACTTCAAGTTCCAATGGGCAAACAATTTTATTCACTTCATTCGTGCTTCTGGGGAGCACATTATCTTCTGGAAGAACTTCTTGCAAAATACCTAACATCTCTGTCAAGCCCTTGTTTGATAGACCGTTTGCTGCTTTAAATCTAAGAAGCGCCAGGGTGGCACTCAACCTGGAATATTTCTTTTTGCAAGCTAGATACAATTCTTTCTTGGAGTCCGCATCAATGGTTGGCAGATCCTTGTACCCAATCATATGCTTATCTGGGCCCTCGAAGTCTGCAATAATAGCAGCAAAATCGGGCATATCAAGATCGTCGTCATCTGCGTCGACGTCTTGATTTTCCAGTGGGCGTTTCGGCTTTCCGGTGTTCCATTGGTAGCTTGACGCCTCTGCCCTGATGTTAGATTCAACATCCATGTGACACTGATCGGGGTTTGGCATCTCGCTGCCCTGGGTATCTTCATCCATGACCTCCTCTTCATCATGCCTGGTCCAACGTGTATATTCATCCATGAAACCCCTAGAGACTAAGTGCATCTAGACATCTACAACTTCATGTGACTCTGTATTGGCACAATCAGTACATGGACATAGGAGGTAATCCGTATCACCAATTCTCCTCTTTGTAATTTCAGCCAAAGTCATGAACTCTGTAATGCCACTGATAAAATCTGCGGTTTGCCAATTCTTCATCCCTCGAGATCGTTCCATCTATAGCACGAATGGTAATTAAAAACAAAAGAACAACATTAATACACGGATTAACTACTGTCCAAAGATGCGTGCATAAATCACAAGGTTTTATTTTAATAATTACTGAGGGCGCTCCATGTTGTTATCCAGACGTGCTATGACAAGAATTAATGGCCAGTCAATTTACACGCAGAGTACTAGTACAACACTACACTTAGGAATTGAATACCTAAATTTAGCCACTCACGAAAAGAATACCTTAATTAATTAGCCGTGCGACAACCTCCACCCAGCAGACAGACAAGCGCGATGCGGCGACACACCGAGACAGCAGGGTCGAGGAGCAAAGCTTAGTGCGGCTGCCGCCTGAAGTTCGACCTCCACTATCCCGCCATCGACCGCGATGGATGTGCTCGAATCACGCCACCGCTGACCTTGATGGTTGAGCTCCTCCTATCTCCCGCCGCTGAACGAGGATTGACCTCCTATGACGCCGGCACCGCCCACCGACCGAGGATTGACCTCTTCTCCGGTAGCCACTGCCTAGGCTGCCGCCACCATCTCTATATGCAGAGCGGCTATTTTTTTATGGATATCCACGGAGCTGTTGTTTACACGGTATCTCACCGTAACTCAATTATATGGATAGGGTAGTACATTACATACGGTTATGTAAAGGCAACCGTGTCTAACCTACGTTGTCTTCTCACATGGTTTGGTGCGGAAATTGTGTATGACGTTGTAATACCTAACACAAACGACATGTACAAATAGTGTGCCATATACAACATTTATATAGTGCCATTAGTAGTTCCCGACCGTTAGCTTATCTCCACAGTTTCCCCATTTCCCCCAAAGCCCTACATAGCCTCCAAATTCCCTCTCATGGCACTGACATTGGGGGAATGCGGACGAGTGGTGCTGATGGTTTTCGTGCGGCTGCTCCTGCTCGTATCGCCGCCACGACGGCGGTCACCGCCGAGCACTTGCCTAAGGTCATCAAAAGGCAGGTGTACTATGGATCCGAATCGTCCTGTCAGGTTCCAAATTATCCCGATCTTTTTTAGCATGTCCAAAGATGGATCCATGCTAAATCCCTCCTGAATACCCCCCCCCCTAGGAAAGCGATCTACCACCGGATCCAGAGCATGACTCCAAACTCCCACAACACGAGTTCGACTCCGAGTTTTGCGCCACCGAGAAGTACCAAAAGCTGAGTTGTGTGCACGGGCACACTCCCGCTCGACGTGTATGCACGGAGGGATTCGACATTGGCAGACGGTTTCTCAGTTGCCCCTTAGAGGTTAGTGCTAATTAAGTTCATCATTTTACTTCAGTTAATGCCACCTCTCATCCAGAAAACTATTTAACATTGGCAGGTATATGAGGCTTGTGCCTTTGTTAACTGGCTGGATGAAGAATGGCATGGTAGGGCTCGGGGAGTTAACACCAATCTCGCAGAAGATAACGTAATGTGAAGCAGAAACTGGCTGATATGGAATGTACAATCAGTACAATGAAGCAAGAAAGAATCAATCACAGGAAAGAGATGAAAGCAAGAGACAAGAAGGAACTAGCATGTGTAGTTGTGGTTGTCGCATTAGCCATGTTCTATGCGCTGTTTGCAATGATGATTAGGGGTTTTGTTTGATAATATTGCTAAAGCACATCTAGATGTGCTCTAAGTAATGCACATCTAGGTCCTATATATGTCATTGATGTTACACGAAGATTCGCGCAAATATTTTTCTTTGTCTTTTTTCGTTTCCTTTCTAGTTTGATTATTACTGGCTTTATTATCAATAAGAAGAGCTCAATGTATTGCTTGCCCACTGTCCTACTCCGTTCGTACCGGTACCGGTACATAATCCCAAAACTCGTTCCCTGTTCTTCTCCCGAAAAAGGAAACCAGCCAAATAGCCAATAGGAGTCCTGCGCATCCCCAGGAATTTGGAGCGATTGGGTACAAATAATTGTGGTTGATTATATTAGCGGTTAGATAATGCATCAACCCCCGCTTCAATCCCCACTTCAATTGACAGTTCCTCTTGTCTGCATACCCCGCTTAAGTGTCCACCATCTTCATCGTCCCCGGCAGGCCGCGCTACACACTAACACACACTCTGCAGCCATGTCGAGCGATAGTGAGGATGACAGTTCGGCCAGCAGTCTGGTGATACGTCTTCATCATATGTATAATTTTTGATTGTTCCATGCCAATATTCTACAACTTTTACATACTTTTGGCAACTTTTTATACTATTTTTGGGACTAACAAATTGATCCAGTGCCCAGTGCCAGTTCTTGTTTGTTGCATGTTTTTGTTTCGCGGAAAATCCATATCAAACGGAGTCCAAATGGGATAAAAACTGACGGAGTTTTTTTTGGAATATATGTGAATTTTGGGAAGTGGAATCAATGCAAGACAATGCTCGAGGGGGCCACGACGGTGAGGGGGCGCCCCAGTGGGTCAGGCGCACCCTGGGCCCTCGTGGCCACTCCGTAAGTTGGTTGGTGCCCTTCTTTCGCCGAAATAAAGCCAAATCCGGATAAAAATTGTGTCCAAATTTCAGCCCAATCGGAGTTACGGATCTCCGGAAATTTAAGAAATGGTGAAAGGGCAGAATCAAGGAGCGCAGAAACAGATTGAGACAAAGAGACAGATCCAATCTCCGAGGGGCTCTCCCCCTCCACCGCCATGGAGACCAAGGACCAAAGGGAGAATCCTTCTCCCGCCTAGGGAGAAGGCCAAGGAAGAAGGAGAAGGAGGGGGCTCTCTCCCCCTCACTTTAGGTGGCGCCGGAACGCCGCCGGGGCCATCATCGTCACCGCAATCTACACTAACAGCTCCTTCATCTTCACCAACATCTTCATCACCTTCCCCCATCTATTTACAGCAGTCCACTCTACCGCAACCCGTTGTACCCTATACTTTAACATGGTGCTTTATGCTTCATATTATTATCCAATGATGTGTTGCCATCCTATGATGTCGGAGTAGATTTTCGTTGTCCTATCGGTAATTGGTGAATTGCTATGATTGGTTTAATTTGCATTTGGTTATGTTGCTGTCTTTTGGTGCCCATCATATGAGCGCGCGCTTGGATCACACCATAGGGTTAGTTGTATGTTGATAGGACTATGTATTGGAGGGCAAGAGTGATAGAAGCTTCAACCTAGCATAGAAATTGATGGATACGGGATTGAAGGGGGACCAATATATCTTAATGCTATGGTTGGGTTTTACCTTAGTGAATGTTAGTAGTTGTGGATGCTTGCTAATAGTTCCAATCATAAGTACATAGAATTCCAAGTCAGGGATGACATGCTAGCAGTGGCCTCTCCCACATAAAACTTGCTATCCGTCTAGTAAAGTAGTCAATTGCTTAGGGACAATTTCGCAACTCCTACCACCACTTTTCCACACTCGCTATACTAACTTTATTGTGTCTTTATCTAAACAGCCCCTAGTTTTTATTTCCGCACTCTTTATTATCTTGCAAACCTATCCAACAACACCTACAAAGTACTTCTAGTTTCATACTTGTTCTAGGTAAAGCGAACATTAAGCGTGCGTAGAGTTGTATCGGTGGTCGACAGAACTTGTGGAAATATTTGCTCTACCTTTAGCTCCTCGTTGGGTTCGACACTCTTAGTTATTGAAAGAGGCTACAATTGATCCCCTATACTTGTGGGTTATCAAGACCTTTTTTTGGCACCGTCGCCGGGGAATTATAGCGTGGGGTGAATATTCTCGTGTGTGCTGGTCTGCTTTATCACTACGTAGTTTTGATTTTGTGCTCTTGTTTTCTACCTTTAGTTATGGTAGGAAATGGAAAATACCAAAAAAATTAGTAACCAATGGTTGAAGAACCACTCAAAATCTATCACACTCCCGAAGCTTTTTACTTGGATCATCTTCGATCCCTTTGTGCTCGGGCTGAAACCCCAACTAGCTTAGTTGAGGGCAAATCTTTAGATGAGCATGCTTGTTATGTGCGACACCGTATATCTGAAAAAGGGAAACTTTTACTGGATCAAATTCATCGTTTGCAATGCTATGCTTGGAATTTATGTGAAATATCTGATTTTACTTGTTGTTCTGAAGACCTTAAGAAACACCTTCCCTACCAATGTTAGTTTAGTGATAATGGAATCGTATCTTCGTATGCTAAGGGTGTTTATAATTACTATGATGTTCAACAAACTAAAGAATTTGTTGCTTTTAAGGGTGCTTATGAAATTGCTTGTTTGATTGAAAAGTATGATGCTACTCTTTACAAATCTAAAATTTTTGCCATACTCAAATATTGTTATGATAATTATGCTTCTAATGCCTATGTTAAACCATATATTCAGGACTCCTCCGCTGTCCAAGAAGAGACTAATATTTTGCAGGAGTCTATGGAAGAAGAAATTGATGAAACTGTGAGCTCATTGGATGAAAAAGATGATGAGGAGAGCGAAGAACAAAAGGAGGAAGATCGGATTAGCTACCCGTGCCCACCTTCTAATGAGAGTAACTCTCCAACTCATACATTAGTTAATGTCCCTTCGTGCTTACCGAAGGATGAATGCTATGATAATTGTTATGATCTCATTGATTCTTTTGAAATATCCCTTTTTGATGATGCTTGCTATGCTTGTGGCCAAGATGCCAAAATGAATTATGCTTATGGAGATGAACTTGCTATAGTTCCTTATGTTAAACATGAAATTTTTTCTATTGCACCCACGCATGATAGTCCTATTATCTTTTTGAATTCTCCCGACCACACTATATCGGAGAAGTTTGCCCTTATTAAGGATTATATTGATGGGTTGCGTTTTACTACTACACATGATGATTTGATGAATATAATATGCATGTGCTTGCTGCTGCTACTTGCAATTATTACGAGAGAGGAACTACATCTCCGCCTCTCCATGTTTCCAATATGATAAAATTGCAAGAAACTGTTTATACTATGCATTGGCCTTTACTATGTGTGCATGGATTGTTCTTTTATGACATGCCGATGCATAGGAAGAGAGTTAGACTTCGTTATTGCATGATATATGTTACTTTGTGCTCACTAATAAATCACAAATCATTGTTAATTAAAATTAGCTTTGATATACCTTGGGATCCGGGTGGATCCATTACTTGAGCACTATATGCCTAGCTTAATGGCTTTAAAGAAAGAGCTACCAGGGAGACAACCCTGAAATTTTAGAGATCCATTTATTTCTGTTGAATGCTTTTATAAAGTACAAATCCATTGTATCATAAAAATAATGTGCCAAGATTCGCCTTTAGGATGTTTACATTGCCTGTTGGTTCGTGCAGTGCAAAACAGAAACTTTGGCTTTAGTGCTCGATTTTACATTTTTTACTGGAACGTCAAACGGTTCTGAAACTTTTCGCAATGTATTTATATACAATTTTTTTATTTTTCCTAATGTTTTCAGAACTTTTGGAGTAGCAGAGGTATGGTGAATGTTCAGATTACTACAGACTATCCTGTTTAAGACAGATTCTGTTTTTGATGCATAGTTTGCTTGTTTTGACGAAACTATCGATTTCTATTAGTGGATTAAGACATGGAAAAGTTATATTACAGTAGCTACAATGCAAAAACAAAATTTGAATTGGTTTGCAACAGTACTTAGAGTAGTTATTTGCTTTATTATACTAACGGATCTTACCGAACTTTCTGTTGAGTTTTGCATGGATGAAGTGATCAAAGATCGAGGAGGTCTCGATGGTAGGAGAAGGAGGAGAGGCAAAAGCTCAAGATTGGGGATGCCGAAGGCACCCCAATTAAATATTCAAGGAGACTCAAGCGTCTAAGCTTGGGGATACCCCAGAAGGCATCCCATCTTTCTTCAACAAGTATCGGTATGTTTTCGGTTTCGTTTCATTCATGTCATATGTGCAAATCTTGGAGCGTCTTTTGCATTTAGTTTTCACTTTTATTTGATGCACCCTGCTGGTATGAGATAGTCCATGGTTGATTTATAGAAAGGTCTTTGCACTTCACTTATATCTTTTGAGTATGGCTTTATAGAATGCTTCATGTGCTTCAGTTATATCATTTTATACTTGGACTGCCTGTTTCCCTACACATAGAAAACCGCCATTTGTAGAATGCTCTTTTGCTTCACTTATATTTTTTAGAGCGTGGGCATATCTTTTTTAGAAATAATTAAACTCTCTTGCATCACTTATATCTTTTTAGAGAGTTGACAGGAACTGGTCATTCACATGGTTAGTCATAAAATCCTACATAAAAAGTTGTAGATCACTGAATATGATATGTTTGATTCCGTGCAATAGTTTTGCGATATAAACATGGTGATATTAGAGTCATGCTAGTGGGTAGTTGAGGATTGTAGAAAAACTTGTGTTGAAGTTTGAGATTCTCGTAGCATGCACGTATGGTGAACTGTTATGTAATGAAGTTGGAGTGTCGGTGTCAAAACCGGCGGATCTTGGGTAGGGGGTCCCAAGCAGTGCGTCTTAGGATCAATGGTAACAGGAGGCAAGGGACGTAATGTTTACCCAGGTTCGGGCCCTCTCGATGGAGGTAAAACCCTACTCCTGCTTGATTAATATTGATGATATGGGTAGTACAAGAGTTTATCTACCACGAGACCAGAGAGGCTAAACCCTAGAAACTAGCCTATGGTATGATTGGTGTATATGTCTATCGACTAGCCTGGCCCCAGTTTATATAATGCACCAGAGACCTAGGATAACAAGAGTCCTAGCCGAATACGCCGGTGGGGGAGGAGTCCTTGTCTTGATCGCCAAGTCTTGTGGATTCTTCCTTGTATGCGGCAACTGTCCGGACTGGCCCATGAATATACGGCCATGGGGGTCCTCGGCCCAATCCAACTGATCGGGAGAGGACGTGTTGAGTACCCCCTAGTCTAGGACACCGTCAGTAGCCCCCTGAACCGGTCTTCAAGTTAGGAACGCTCCTCGATTCTTCCGAACTGTTCTTCATCTTCGGTTGCCGGTCTTGAAAACTGGTTCAACAAATCTTCTCATCTTCTATCTTGAGGATCGCCGAAATGCATTCGGCGAGTTTGCACGTCGGGTATCCGAGGAGCCCCTTTAAGTTTCCGACCTTTATCAATGCCTTGTTATTTTTATGCCACACTTCGGGTTTGAAGTTGTTCCCGGGCGGCAGCGTCCTCTTGTGTCCGAGCTCCAATGCCGGACTACATTCGAAGTATCTTTTGCAGCCGAGCACCAACGCCGGACCGCTTCCCAGCTCTAACGCCAGAATGTATCCGAGCTCCAATGCTGGACTATGTATCCGGGCTCAAACGCCGGACTGTATCCGAGCTCCAACGCCGGACTATGTATCCGAGCTCCAATGCCGGACTGTATCCGAGGTGTCGTAAATCACCTTGGTTCAAAGAATTTTGAAGGAGTTTAGCCGAGCTTAATGCCGGAAATGCCCTCTATGGAGCCAGCCACTAGTGCCCGAGCTTTATGCCGGACTACTTCCGAGGTGGTGCACCAACCCGAATGTGGGCCGATTTTTGTCAATATTTTAGACTGATGCAATTTATTCTCTGCCGAGATACATAGCCAGTAGCCCTCAAGGTGGGTATCGGTCTAAAACCCGAGATGCCCATGAAGGATGACATAAGACCGCTGATCCCCGTAGCCGCTGAGACTCAGGTTGATTTGCAAAATCGCTCTGAGTATCAAGTCCTAGCTCGGCAGAATACTTCGGGACACAAAAAGTGGCGTGCTCAGTCCTCAAGACTCAGGTTGGGTGCGGCCGACCAACCCGAGGATCAAAATCTCCTCGGAGACTGTATTACACTTAAAATTTTCTGCATTGGACAGGAATGCAGTAGCCCACGAGACACTGGTCGGGTGGCAACACCAGATCAGGGGATCGATGTGCCCCTTTAATATTTGTAAATAATAAGCCCGAAGCCCAGTAGCCCCCGAGCCTTAATGCGGGCACGGGAGGCCGAATTTAGGATCGATATCAGTAGTAAAATCACAAATTATGTGTAATGACTCGATGTATCCAAGTACTTTACGTCATTAATGCTCGGATCCGTATTGTACAAAACTTTGTTGACCGACCATCAGCTTCCACCTCCTCGGCCAATAGCCGAGGAGTGTTTGACCTACTTTATAAAGCCTTTATGAGGGAAAAGATTTACAACAACCAAGGCAATCTGGCCATACGGTTTTATAAACAAAGGTACATGGAGAGACATGTTATATTACTGTTTAACATAAGAAATGTCTTCCAAAGAAAATAGTCCCGCTATCGGTTCCTTTCTTTGGGTTGTCATGCTAAGCATGATCATGAAACCTCAGCTCCAATGTAAGAGCAAAATATCGAGGATTCAGTTTGGGAGGCCAGTTAATAGCCCCCGGTAGTGTTCGGCGACAGTCAAGGTCAAGCCGTAAACACTTCGGCCATTGTTAGGAATGGCCCGTTGTTTAACACCGTCATCGGATCGCTGACCAGTTTACGCTTATTGTGACAGTCAGTTTTCGGCTTTCTCCACTAAGGTGCTTAACCATGTGAGCTGGAAGCACAATCGCAGTGGTTCTCCCTTTGCACACCTAGCCGAACAAAGCGGAACATAGGAGGCAAGCGCAGGAGCCGTACAACCCAACTATTGACCGAAGACACAATTCGAAACCGATGCATATATAGCAATATCCGAGAATGTTTTTGCCGAATCTCTAAAGGTGTCCGGCATTGCACTGCGAGACTTGTGCTGAAAAACACAAATAGTTTAATAGTGCCATGGGCTCGAAAAGCCAAAAAACTTATTCAAATGGTTAATGTCCGAACTAGATCAAGTGTTCGGTGCCAATCTGAAAATTGGACTTTAGAAAAAAAGGTGCTTCTGCCGTGCTTTAACATGACACATCCTATCTCAAAACTTCAAGCGGGTCAGCCTATGGCTTCAACCTCCTATCACGAAGGCGGAGTACTTCTTACTAGTTTAGCAAACTAAACTCTAGCGGCTTTGAGAGAGAAATTAGGCTCCCTGGCTAGTGACCGCACACTTGTGTCGATAAAAGGAGTGATATATAATAATAAAAACTTTGGAACGACTAAGAAGAAAAACACTTATCATAAAATGGCTCATATAAATTTAAGAGCCCCCAAGTGACTTGGGTAAAAGAATGATTGCATGTACCGAAGTACTTATATCATATCTATGTTCAACCAAACTTTAAACGCGTCTTAACCGACCGTCGGCTTCTCCCTCTTCGGTCAAGGACCGAAAAGTGTTATGTACTCCATCTGTCGAGAATATCGACGGTGTTTCCAATAACCAGGCAATCAGGCCATAAGGCTGTAACAGACAAAGCGCGCTCAGGGAACTTATGCCATATTACTGCGAAGAGTAAGAAGCATCTTCGAAGAATATAGTATCCCCACTGATACCTTTCTTCGGTGCTCATTGTTATTATGAGACTTGTGCAATAAATTTTTTGTACTCATGAGTTCCGTTGTGTGCCTGCCATGATTGAAAACAATAAGAGCACTAGCTTTCGGCTTCACCCAGTCTGAGGTCCGGCTCGGTTGACCTGATCGTGACAATCGCAGAGGTGCTCCCTTTACTCCCTAGCTGAACAATCGGGAACGTAGGGGTAAGCACAAGAGCCAGGCAACCCAACTTGCAAATCACTTAAGTCAATATGGTGCATATTGTGGCGTAATACACGAACAAGGAATGAAGTCGTACAAGAATAATCATATGCAAGAGGAAAAAGCTTCATGAAGGAAGCCCCCAAGTAAACGAGGTATTTGATTTTGCGCGTCACAAGAAAAGTTTGGACAAGGAAATTTTTACAAGCAACTTTTTTCCAAAAAAGTATAATGCTTGGCCGAGCCGAACACAAGTTAAAAATTTAAAACTTTGAGCATGAAGACAACTTAGCTGGTTAATGTGTTCGGTATTGATGACGCGGTCTGAGCTTGATGCGGGGCAAGGTTCCATCCCCAAGCCGGTCCTGAGGTGGCGGAGCAAAGAGCTCGGCACTCTGAAGTGGTGACATAGCACAGTCAATGCAGGACGGCAGGGGGATGTCGAAGTCCCCGGCATGGGGTAATGAAGTGTTGACGAAGCCCCACGTCTAGCCGAGGTGACGCCAAAGGATATAATCCGACTAGATCATTTTCCTGTGCACAAAAAATAGTGCAAACCAGAGATAATAGTAATAATAATAAAAATAAAAATATAAAAAATTCGTTGCATAACAAATAATTTATGCAAAGTGAGTAATAAAAGAAATATGCCCTGGTGCCGAAGTCAATGTTGATGCAGGGCGGCGGCGTGATGCGGTAAAGGCATGGCAAGGCCTGAATTCACAGGTCGGTTCGAGTTCCGGATGCGGCGTTCGCTGGACTATGTACAGAAACTGATCGAACCACCATGCGACCGTCGTTAATGCGGCCACCATTTGATAGACCTGCGTACATATGACGAACAAACCAGAGTAATAATTCATTCGGAAAAATGAACCCTAACAAGCAAAAAATACTAGGATTAATAGCACCTAGCTTATTTGTTGTAGCAATCCGAAGAAAGGTGATTCCCAAAATTGGGACTCGATCCGCACACCTATCGCCTGATGGGCGATAAAGCAACGGCAAGGCGATGCTGGCAAAGGTTGGCTCGCCGAGGCAAAGCCCTCGGTCCAGCTAACGTGACGGAGTTGGTCAGCCAGCGACGCCGAAGTCTCCGGAGTAGGTTGATGAAGAGATGATGAAGCCCCTGGTCCAGCGATGCAGGTCGTGACGTGGTTGATGCCGGCTTGATCAAGTGACCGGTGTGGCGATGCAGGTGTGCCCGCTCCGTGTAATCCGTGGGGCGGCGATGTTGGTGAAGATTTATCCTTCGCGATACCAAACTATTGTTTGGCTGGCCGAGATGATGATCCGAAGAAATTGAGCTCGGCTCAACAAAGCGACGACGTGTCTAACGCAGGTCGGCCGCCGTGGAGTGATGTTGTCGGGCTGGTTTGACACCGACGCGACGGTGAAGTTCGTATTGCAAGAATACTTTTAATACTACTGGGATGTGTTTGAGAATAAAACACAACACCCCATACGAAAACTTCCTTCAAAAGGAATGTCCGAGATCCCGTTCATAAAGAAGATGAATTCGGGTCAGATTCGTTCTCGCGTAGAAAACAGATCCAAAAAGTGATGCACTAATCGGAAGTTTCCTGGAGTTTGAACGGTCGGATCGAGCTGAATGTTTGGCAGGTGGTAGATATGGGAATTCCTCAGCAAATCAACGGTTGGATCCTCCAAAGGACATCCGAGCTAGATGCTGGATACCACGCCCTAAACTCGTCCGGATTCTCGTCCAGATTCAACAGGGCTCCGGAATATCGGAGATTGCCGGAGATTCCTCCATCGGAACTCGACAAATTTTTTGCAGGGTTGTTGTAGACTTAATTTAGCATAATTCCACCAAAGTAATCGTTTAAGAGACACTCGAGGAGGCGGTGGCGGCGGATACAGGTTTGCCATCCAGAAAAACAGCACGGTCGCCTGAGGGCAATGTTGACGTTGAGCCCTCAAGCTCCATGGATGACTCCTCCATGATCTTGATAGAGATCGGAGTTGGTGTTGATGAAGGCGTTCATCTGAACACGAAGGTCGGAGGTAGGGCGCGGTCCTCGGTCAAAACAAGGTGACCAGTCGAGCTGGTGACGAAGAAGCCGACGTCATAGTTAACCTGCAGTCGAGCCATTGATCCTTTCGCCGATCACACAGCGGAACTCTCAATGAAAGCACCAATATCGGTGTCAAAACCGGCGGATCTCGGGTAGGGGGTCCCAAGCAGTGTGTCTTAGGATCAATGGTAACAGGAGGCAAGGGACAGAATGTTTACCCAGGTTCGGGCCCTCTCGATGGAGGTAAAACCCTACTCCTGCTTGATTAATATTGATGATACGGGTAGTACAAGAGTTGATCTACCACGAGATCGGAGAGGCTAAACCCTAGAAGCTAGCCTATGGTATGATTGTTGTATATGTCTATCGACTAGACTGGCCCCAGTTTATATAATGCACCAGAGACCTAGGATAACAAGAGTCCTAGCCGAATACGCCGGTGGGGGAGGAGTCCTTGTCTTGATCGCCAAGTCTTGTGGATTCTTCCTTGTATGCGGCAGCTGTCCAGACTGGCCCATGAGTATACGGCCATGGGGGTCCTCGGCCCAATCCAACTGATCGGGAGACGACGTGTTGAGTACCCCCTAGTCCAGGACACCGTCATGGAGCATGAGGTATTTATTGATTGTCTTCCTTATGAGTGGCGGTCGGGGACGAGCGATGGTCTTTTCCTACCAATCTATCCCCCTAGGAGCATGCGTGTAGTACTTTGTTTCAATGACTAATAGATTTTTGCAATAAGTATGTGAGTTCTTTATGACTAATGTTGAGTCCATGGATTATACGCACTCTCACCCTTCCATCATTGCTAGCCTCTTCGGTACCGTGCATTGCCCTTTCTCACCTCGAGAGTTGGTGCAAACTTCGTCGGTGCATCCAAACTCCGTGATACGATATGCTCTATCACACATGAACCTCCTTATATCTTCCTCAAAATAGCCACCATACCTACCTATTATCTTCCTCAAAACAGCCACCATACCTACCTATCATGGCATTTCCATAGCCATTCCGAGATATATTGCCATGCGACTTCCATCATCATCATATACATGACTTGAGCATTCATTGTCATATTGCTTTGTATGCTCGTAAGATAGCTAGCATGGTATTTTCATGGCTTGTTCGTTTTTTATGTCATTGCTACGCTAGATCATTGCACATCCTGGTACACCGCCAGAGGCATTCATATAGAGTCATACTTTGTTCTAGACATATAGTTTTAGTATTGAGTTGTAAGTAAATAAAAAGTGTGATGATCATCATTATCAGAGCATTGCCCCAGTGAGGAAAGGATGATGGAGACTATGATTCCCCCACAAGTAGGGATGAGACTCCGGACTTTAAAAAAATAAAAGAGGACAAAGAAGCCCAAATAAAAAAAGAGGCCAAAGAAGCCCACCAAAAAATCAAAAAGCAAAAAAGAGAGAAAAAGAGAGAAGGGGCAATGTTACTATCCTTTTACCACACTTGTGCTTCAGAGTAGCACCATGTTCTTCATATAGAGAGTCTCTTGAGTTATTACTTTCATAAACTAGTGGGAATTTTCATTTTAGAACTTGGCTTGTATATTCCGATGATGGGCTTCCTCAAATGCCCGAGGTCTTCATGAGCAAGCAAGTTGGATGCACACCCACTTAGTTTCCAGTTTGATCTTTCATACACGTGTAGCTCTTAGTGCATCCATTGCATGGCAATACCTACTCCTCACATTGACATCAATTGATGGGCATCTCCATAGCCCGTTGATTAGCCGCGTCGATGTGAGACTTTCTCCTTTTTGTCTTCTCCACACAACCTCCAACCATCATATTCTATTCCATCTATAGTGCTATGTCCATGGCTCACGCTCATGTATTGCGTGAAAGTTGAAAAGGTTTGAGAACGTCAAAAGTATGAAAAAATTGCTTGGCTTGTCATCGGGGTTGTGCATCTTTTGAATATTTTGTGTGATGAAGATGGAGCATAGCCAGACCATATGATTTTGTAGGGATAACTTTCTTTGGCCATGTTGTTTTGAAAATACATGATTGCTTTATTAGTATGCTTGATGTATTATTGTCTTAATGTCAAATGATAGACTGTTGCTTTGAATCACTCGTGTCTTAATATTCATGCCATGATTAGATTATGTGATCAAGATTATGCTAGGTAGCATTCCACATCAAAAATTATCTTTTTTTATTATTTACCTACTCGAGGACGAGCAGGAATTAACCTTGGGGATGCTGATACGTCTCCGCCGTATCTATAACTTTTTATTGTTCCATGCCAATATTCTACAACTTTTACATACTTTTGGCAACTTTTTATACTATTTTTGGGACTAACATATTGATCCAGTGCCTAGTGCCAGTTCCTGTTTGTTCCATATTTTTTGTTTCACAGAAAATCCATATCAAACGGAGTCCAAACAGGATAAAAACTGATGGAGATTTTTTTTGGAATATATGTGAATTTTGGGAAGTGGAATCAACTCGAGATGATGCCCGAGGCGCCCACGAGGGTGAGGGGTATGCCCCAGGGGGTCAGGCGTGCCCTGGGCCCTCATGGACACTCCGTAAGGCAGTTGGTACCCTTCTTTCGCCGCAAGAAAGCCAATATCCGGATAAAAATCATGTCCAAATTTCAGCCCAATCAGAGTTATGGATCTTAGGGAATTTAAGAAACGGTGAAAGGGCAGAATCAAGGAGCGCAGAAACAGAGAGAGACAGAGAGACATATCCAATCTCGGAGGGGCTCTCGCCCCTCCACCGACATGGAGACCAAGGATCAGAGGGAGAACATTTCTCCCACCTAGGGAGAAGGCCAAGGAAGAAGGAGAATGAGGGGGGCTCTCTCCCCCTCCCTTCCAGTGGCGCCGAAACACCACCGGGGCCATCATCGTCACCGCAATCTACACCAGCACCTCTGTCATCATCACCAACATCTTCATAACCTTCCCACATCTATCCACAGCGGTCCACTCTCCCGCAACCCGCTGTACCCTCTACTTGAACATGGTGCTTTATCCTTAATATTATTATCCAATGATGTGTTGCCAACCTATGATGTCTGAGTAGATTTTCATTGTCCTATCGGTAATTGGTGAATTGCTATGATTGGTTTAATTTGCTTGTGGTTATGTTGTTGTCCTTTAGTGCCCATCATATGAACACGCACGTGGATCACACCCTAGGGTTAGTTGTATGTTGATAGGACTATGTATTGCAGGGCAAGAGTGACAGAAGCTTCAATCTAGCATAGAAATTGATGCATATGGGATTGAAGGGGGATGAATATATCTTAATGCTATGGTTGAGTTTTACCTTAATGAATGTTAGTAGTTGCGGATGCTTGCTAATAGTTTCAATCATAAGTGCATAGAATTCCAAGTCAGAGATGACATGCTACCAGTGGCCTCTCGCACATAAAACTTGCTATCGGTCTAGTAAAGTAGTCAATTGCTTAGGGACAATTTCACAACTCCTACCACCACTTTTCCACACTCGCCATACTAACTTTATTGTGTCTTTATCTAAACAGCCCCTAGTTTTTATTTACGCACTCTTTATTATCTGGCAAACCTATCCAATATCACCTACAAAGTACTTCTAGTTTCATACTTGTTCTAGGTAAAGCGAACGTTAAGCGTGCGTAGAGTTGTATCGGTGGTCGATAGAATTTGAGGGAATATGTGTTCTACCTTTAGCTCCTCATTGGGTTCGAGACTCTTACTTATCGAAAGAGGCTGCCATTGCTCCCATAAACTTGTGGGTTATCATCTGGCGCCCAATGATAGGTCAACATCGGAGTCATCCCGCTTGTCTTCCATGAGACCCGCATCGAGCCCAGACCTCGATTATATCCGGTTCATGGAAGGGACGCTGCCTCCGATGTCGTCAGGCGACAACCAGACGGACGAGGAGCCATCTGATACGTCCTTTTTGCATCATGCTTTTATAGCGATATTTATTGCATTATGGGCTGTTATTACACATTATGTCACAATACTTATCCCCATTCTCTCTTATTTTACAAGGTTTACATGAAGAGGGAGAATGCCGGCAGCTGGAATTCTGGGCTGGAAAAAGGAGCAAATATTAGAGACCTATTTTGCACAACTTCAAAAGTCCTAAAACTTCACGGAGGCACGTTTTGGAATATATAAAAAATACTAGCAAAAGAATCAACCAGAGGGGTCCCACACTGTCGGTGTCAAAACCGGCGGATCACGGGTAGGGGGTCCCGAACTGTGCGTCTAGGGGGATGGTAACAGGAGACAAGGGACATGATGTTTTACCCAGGTTCGGGCCCTCTTGATGGAGGTAAAACCCTACGTCCTGCTTGATTAATATTGATGATGTGTGTTACAAGAGTAGATCTACCACGAGATCAAGGAGGCTAAACCCTAGAAGCTAGCCTATGGTATGATTGTTGTTCGTCCTACGGACTAAAGCCATCCGGTTTATATAGACACCGGAGAGGGCTAGGGTTACACAGAGTCGATTACAATGGTAGGAGATCTACATATCCGTATCGCCAAGCTTGCCTTCCACGCCAAGGAAAGTCCCATCCGGACACGGGACGAAGTCTTCAATCTTGTATCTTCATAGTCTAGGAGTCCGGCCGATGATGATAGTTCGGCTATCCGGACACCCCCTAGTCCGGAACTCCCTCGGTAGCCCCTGAACCAGGCTTCAATGACGACGAGTCCGGCGTGCATGTTGTCTTCGGCATTGCAAGGCGGGTTCTCCCTCCGAATAATTCATAGAAGATTGTGAACACCAGGATAGTGTCCGGCTCTGCAAAATAATTTCCACATACCACCATAGAGAGAATAATATTAACACAAGTTCAATCTGCTGACGTATTTCGTGGCATGACGTCACACCACAACCAAGCCTTTACTTGAATCATTTCTACTGTACCACTTCAACGCGTTCAGCGAAGCGGTTTCCTTGGCACGTGCTGTCGAAGCAGAGATCGTGTTCCCCTTATTCCGGGATTCCCATCAATACAGACGTGGGTAACCCAACCGCGCCATTGATTGCGGCGCTTGGGAGATAAGCGTGTTTTACCAGGCCGGTGGGGACGCATGTTTTCGTCCGCCCATATAAGGGGATAAAGACCCAACCCTTTTACCTGTGCCTTCTTCCTCCTTGGCTTATCCATCTCCGCGAACCAGAGCCCCAGCGCCCAAGTCTGCACATCTCACCTCAACCTTCTCCAAATATGTCCGGAGTGGGAGGCAAGTGGATGGCCTCCTCCGTCACGGAGGGGCAGATCCAGAAGCTACGCAGCACCGGATACTTGTCCAACGACATCGCGCACTGGCTCCCCGACGAGGGAGAGCTCATTCCCACCCCCAGGCCCCATGAGAGGGTAGTATTCCTTCCCCATTTCCTCCGTGGACTGGGCTTCCCACTCCATCCCTTTGTCCGGGGGCTCATGTTCTACTACGGCCTGGATTTCCATGATTTGGCCCCGAATTTCATCCTCAACATCTCGGTGTTTACCGTCGTGTGTGAGGCCTTCCTCTGCATCTAGCCCCACTTCGGCTTGTGGCTCAAGACCTTCAGTGTCAAGCCGAAGGTTGTGAAGGGCAGCCAAGCGGAGTGCGGAGGCGCCATGGTGGGCAGGATGTCCCACGTTACTTGGCTTGAGGGCACTTTCGTGGAAACCATCAAGGGGTGGCAATCGGGGTGGTTCTACATCACCGAGTCGCATGACTCCGAATGGGCAGCGGCCCCCGAATTCAGATCTGGCATCCCCACACGGCTCACCTCCTGGAGAGAGAGCGGCCGGACTTGGGGTGATTCGGAGGAGCTGACCGGACTCCAAGCCTACGTCCAAAAGCTGGTGGACAAGAAGCTCAAGCTTGTCAACGTGGTCCAGGTCATGCTCATCCGCCAGATTCTCCCGTGCCAACGACGGGGCTTTAATATGTGGGAATTCGATCCGGTGCAGCACCAGACTTTGAGTGGGCTCTTCGACACTACGTACAAAGATGTCTGGAAGGTGCTGTTCAAGGGCGCCGAGGCTCCCGCATCCGCTACCAAAGATCGCGGATTCAGCTTGCAGTGTCCAGCTGACGAAGTAAGTGATTTTGCCCTTTACGGGATGCTTGTTTTCCATAGTTTGACTCTATGCGGGTTCCAAACTCCCTTTCCTTTGATAGGACTGGCTGAAGAAGGCCGAATAGACTATCTGTCCGGCCCCGTTGCAAGAGGACCCAGTGGATGCCCGCTTGACGGGGATGCTGGCTCCGGCACCACACGTGGTGCCGAAGAAGAATGCCAAGAATAAGGCCACGGGTACTCGAAAGAGTTCCCGCTTTCAGGTGTTATCGGACGATGAATCCGAGGCCGACTCCTCCCACAAGGATGAGGAGGATAAGAAGAAAGCCTCTCCCCCAGCGGGGGGAGGGAAGAAAAGGAAGGCTTCCCCTACGGGGGAGGCCGAAGGGTCCAAGAAGGGAAAAACTCTGTCCCCGGACTGCTCTGCCAACGCCAGTGACGACGACGAGGACTGGCCTCCAAGGGCCAAGCCTCCGGCGAGATCGTAAGTATCCGGACTCCCGAATAACTTCATGGTTTTTCTTTTTTGACACACATTGTCCTTCTAATGCCGCATACAACCCTGCAGTCCGCCCAAGGACGATCTTCCCGCTTCGTCGAGCGGGTCCTTAGGTGCGTCGGATATGGATTCTCTTCCGACCGCCTCCACCCCCCGTGACACGGATGATGCCGAGGTGGTATCCCGGGAAGGGACCCGCCAGGAGAAGGAGGCCCCAGAGGTGTCGCAGGACAACCTCCCGGACTTTGCACCAGAGTCGGCTCCGGATCCCATAGTGGCTCCGGAGTCCGGCGGGCGGCCCCTTCGTAAGAAGGGCAAGACCGTGACACCGGAAGCCTCTGTCCAACCGGAGGCGCCGGATAACTTGCTGGAGGCGCTCAATGGCGCCTCCATTGAAGAGGAACACTGCACTGTTATGAGTGCGGTGATTCAGAAGGTGCAGCTCGCCAAGAGCGGGCTGACCGAAGCCTGCAGCAGCCTTCTAACAGGCTTTGAGGTAAGAATTTCGATATATATAAAATGGTACCGCATAGATAGTAGCCCCTGATGCTCGGTTCGGTGTTCGGCGAGAAAAGCCGGACTTAGGATCTAAAAAGATATACGGAGGAGTCATAAAAAATATGTCAATATGGGATTGCAGGCTGCGCTGCTAACCTCTGCCGCACTGACTGCGGAGGTCATTTCTTTGAGGGAAAGCCTCGAGCGGTCCAAGAACGAGCTCGGCCGTGCCAACAAACACCTAATTAAAATTGTACCTTACAGAAAAGGATTTTGGTTGCAAAAAGAATGACAAGGATAACATGGGTATTGCAGGGGCCACTAACGAGGTGGCGACCCTGAAAGAGGCGGTGGACGCGGCCGAACGCAATGCGGCCGCGGAGCGCACCGAGCGAGAGAAGCAGGAGGCGCGAGTGGTAGAGGTACAGCAAGAGCTCCAGGATCTCGTGAAAAAACATGAGAGCCTGGAGCGTGACTCGGAGACTCGAGAGTCTGAGCTTGGCACGGCTCTTGAGAGTGCCAAAGCTGCTAAGGCCGAAGCCTACAAGGCCCTCCAGGAGATTGAGGCGGTGAAGAAAATAGCAGCGGGTAAGGCATTTTTCATGCAAAGTAAGCATGTGAGTGTTAATTACCTGTTGCTTACCCGAATTCGGAGCTCTCCGGGACCATTCGCAGATCTTCCTCGCAGCGTGTCCGATGCTGCCGCGTTCTACCGGGCCGAGGAGGGGAGCTCGACGGAGAAGGTCTTCTGTTCTCAGTATGCTGAGGCCGGACATCCGGTGCCCCTTAGCGAACAGCTGAAGCAGCTGGTCGAGCTCCACAAGGCGGCCGAACAGGCCATGAAGGGCCTCATAGTTCGGTTGTGGCCTAAGGAGGCCATGCCTGGGAGCTACTTCGGCCTGGTGCGGCGGCTGGTGGATGCGTGCCCATGGGTTGAAGTCGTCAAGCACTCCGCCTGTATTGAGGGTGCCCGTCGGGCCCTTGCCCGCTCAAAGGTGCACTGGGGCAAGATGGATGCCCAGAAGCTCGTGACGGACCCACCACCGGAGGGCAAGGAGCATCGCACGCCCGAGATGTATTATAAGAGTGTCATGAAGGGCGCCCGCACTATTGCGGGTGAGTGCTCCAAAGATGTAATATTTGAGTAGACTCGCATTTTGTTATCCTGTGCGCTGGAAACTTAGTTCATTTGCGCGAAGCAACGTATTTTAATTTAAAATATTACCTTCTGTGCAGCTGTTTATCAAATCTGAGAGATGGCAAGTCTTCGGCTTCAGCCCCCATGCCACGAGTGCTGGGGTGTTCGGGATAAATTTGAGCACTCTTGTTCCCATATTTGGGTCCATCTAGGGAGGCGCTCAACACAACGAACAAGGCAACCAGACTTATAATTCTTGAACACTCTCACTTAGCCATAGAATTCTATAATTTTAAATTTCGGCGAAGCCCCTAGTCTTCGGAAGGCCGAATTTGGGGCGCTATCCACGCCTGGGCCGGACAAAAACCGGCTCCTCGCTCTAAGCGGCATAAGTCTTTAGGGACTCGCAAAAAACCTCTCGAACAGCGACCAGCTCTCGCCTCATCACGGCGGTCAGTTTTAGCTTTCTCCACTGAGGCGTTAACCCAGCTCAACTGGGGCGCAATCGCAGTGGTTCTCCCAGTGCTACCTTAGCCGATACAACGGAACGTAAGGTACCAAAACATGGGAGCCGGGCAAACCCAACTATTGACCCAAGACATGATTCGGAGCTGATGCATATAATGCTATAAGTTCGGGGTGCCGCACTTGTGAAAGTGTTCGGACTTATCACACCATGATGCAGGAAACATAAGCCCCTAGTGTATTTAGCCTTACCAAAAACGTACGGATGCGTAATGTCACAAATGAACATATGTATAAAAGAGAAATGCAATTGGAAGCAAAAAGGTGCTGCATTACTTATTCAAGAAAAACTGTTGTAAGTGCAGAACGATACAAATGGTGCGATAAGCAAGGATGGGACTATTAAACATGTCCCCCTCCAGGGGTAGGCTACGGAATGGTGCGTAAAACGGATTAAATTCTCATAATGGAGACCACCTGGATATTCGTTGTAGCCTTTATCCTTCCCTGGCTGATGCATCATGAGTTCGGCAGGTCTGCTGCCGGACAGGGCCTCTAACGAATGGAGTCCTGTGAGTAAAAAAAGAAAAAGAAAAAAAGAACGACACACTTGAGAGCCCCTGGTGTGGTTGAGCCGCAGTCTGGGCCTATCGTGGTCGCGCCCCTCTCCCCATGCCCATGGTATCTTCAAAGCGTAATGGTGTACGCGAAGGATCTGTCTTGACGTTTTACAGGGGCTGGGGTTGGAGCCGCGCTGCTACGCGTGCTCGGAACGTGCCAGGTGGTCTTGTTGTATATTACTCCGGGCGCGTTTAGCCTTGTTCGGTCTCTTAACGGTCGGACTCGAGAATTGCCTTAAGAGGCTGCACTGTACTTCTGCCGCGAGAGCCGCTGTATGTTCCTCCGTTCGGAGAGAGCGTTCAGTGTTTCCGTTGACCGTGATGACCCCTCGAAGGCCTGGCATCTTGAGCTTGAGGTATGCGTAGTGCGGCACCGCGTTGAACTTTGCGAACGCGGTACGTCCAAGCAGAGCATGATAGCCATTGCGGAAGGGAACTATGTCAAAGATTAACTCCTTGCTTCAGAAGTTATCCGGGGATCCGAAGACCACTTCCAGTGTAACTGAGCCTGTTCAATTGGCTTCTACACCTGGTATGATGGCTTTAAAGGTTGTCTTGGTAGGTTTGATCCTTGAGGGGTCTATGCCCATTTTGCGCACTATGTCCTGATAAAGCAGGTTCAGGCTGCTGCCGCCGTCCATCAGGACTCTGGTGAGGTGAAATCCATCGACGATTGGGTCTAGAACCAATGCGGCGAATCCGCCATGGCGGATGCTGGTGGGGTGGTCCCTCCGGTCAAAAGTGATCGGGTAGGAGGACCATGGATTGAACTTCGGGGAAACTGGCTCCATCGCGTATACGTCCCTTAGTGCACGCTTCCGCTCCCTTTTGGGTATGTGCGTTGCGTAGATCATGTTCACCGTTCGCACCTGTGGGGGGAAACCCTTCTGTCCTCTATTGTTCGGTGGTCGGGTCTCTTCCTCGTCATCGCTGTGTAGCCCCTTGTCATTGTTTTCAGCAATTAACTTGCCTGCCTGTTTGAATACCCAACAGTCCCTGTTGGTGTGATTAGCTGGCTTTTCGGGGGTGTCGTGTATCTGGCACAAGCGGTCGAGTATTCAGTCCAAATTGGACGGACCCGGGGTAGTTCTTTTGAATGGCTTTTTCCGCTGACCAGGTTTAGAGCCTCTGAATCTGGCATTAGCTGTCGTATCCTCACTATTGTCGCCATTAATGCGGTGTTTGTTTTTGTTACGACGCGACCTGCCATTACGGTCCTTGATATACGGACTGCCGAAATTTTTGCTGAGGTTGTTGCTGCGTGCTAGCCAGCTGTCCTCACCCGCGCAGAAGCGGGTCATGAGTGATGTGAGGGCTGCCATGGATTTCGGCTTTTCCTGTCCCAGGTGCCGGGCAAGCCACTCGTCGCGGATATTATGCTTGAAGGCTGCAAGGGCCTCCGCATCCGGACAGTCGATGATTTGGTTTTTCTTGGTTAAGAACCGTGTCCAGAATTGTCTGGCCGATTCGTCTGGCTGCTGAATTATGTGGCTTAGGTCATCAGCGTCTGGTGGTCGCACATATGTGCCTTTGCAGTTATCGAGGAATGCGGCTTCCAAGTCTTCCCAACTCCCAATTGACTCTCCTGGCAAGCTATTAAGCCAATGTCGGGCTGGTCCTTTAAGTTTGAGGGGGAGATATTTGATGGCGTGAAGATCGTCACCGCGGGCCATGTGGATGTGAAGGAGATAGTCTTTGATCCAAACCGCGGGGTCTGTTGTGCCATCGTAAGATTCAATATTCACGGGTTTAAACCCTTCGGGGATTTGATGATCCATTACTTCGTCTGTGAAGCATAGTGGGTGTGCGGCGCCTCTATACTGGGCGATATCACGAGGGAGCTCAAAAGGGCTTTGTCTATTTTGTTCGGCCCGGCCGGACTTACTTTGTCCAGCGAGACGGTTGTCGTCATGTATCATGGGGCGCCCACGCGATCCATAGATCTCTTGCCCTATCCTCCAATATATCTCGCAAGTCCGGAGCGTTCCCCTGTGGCCTTGTGCTTTTCGAGCGATGCCGGGGTACGGGTTTAGTGAAGGGCCTGGAGGCCTCTCTATCGCGACCACGGGGTGGTCGGTCAGCCGTATTGTCTCCTGGTGATACGGGTTCATACGCCTCCTCCTCTAATCGGGGGAGCAGCTTGCGTTTAGGGTAGCTTTTGGAGGGGCGTTCGAGCTCATGCTCTTCGGCCGCGAGGACTTCAGTCCATCTGTCGGCTAGCAGATCTTGATCAGCTCTAAGCTGTTGCTGCTTTTTCTTGAGGCTGTTCGCCGTGGCCATAAGCCTGCGTTTAAAACGCTCTTGTTCGACGGGATCCTCAGGCACGACGAATTCATCGTTGTCGAGGCTTGCCTCATCTCCGGAGGGAGGCATGTAATCCTCTACCTCTTCTTCTGCCACTCTCTCATGAGGGCTGGCATCTTCGTCCTCCTGCGCTAGATCTTGCTAGAATGGGTTGTCTTCGGCACTGTCCGGTGTATTATTATCTCCGATGCCAGAATCTTCGTTCTTGCTGTGGCGGGATTTAGAGCGGCGCCGCTGACGCTGGCGCTTGGGCTGTTTCTTGGAGGGGTCATCCTCCGCTGCCACTTCGCCATTCCCATCCTTTGGGATATCCACCATGTATACTTCATATGATGAGGTGGCTTTCCAGTGCCCCGTAGGCGCTGGTTCTTGGTCATCTCCGGCATCGTCGTCCATACCGTCGATGTCTTCGGAGTCGTAGTCTAGCATGTCGGTGAGATCATCGACAGTGGCTACCAAGTGGGTGGTGGGTGGGCTTTGAATTTCTTCGTCGTCCGCATCCCAACCGTCCTGGCCGCAGTCCGGCCAGGACTCTCCTGATAACGAGAGATACTTTAGCGAACTCAAGATGTCGCCAAAAGGTGAGTGTTGAAAGATGTCCGCCGCGGTGAACTCCATGATCGGCGCCCAATCGGATTCGATCGGAGGGGGCACGGGAGGTTCGGAGTCTGTCAAGGAGTCCGGCTCCTCGGAGTCACGAGCTTCATGAGGGACAAGGTCAGTGTTCGGCTCTATCGCTGTAGAGGTTGCAGCCCCCGAGGCGGTGTCTAGCCATCCTTCCTCGGCCTGCGCAGCCGGCTCCGAATTGAAGGTCGGAGCAGGCTCGAGTGCGGCCTCTAGGGTACTGTCCGGCTGCAGAGCAAAATCATGCTTGCCGTGATAGTGTGGCGCGCTCGGCTGTGGCTCGAATCCATCGTGGATCAAGTCCCCGCGGATGTCCACCGTGAAGTTCAAACTTCCAAATCTGACCTGACTGCCAGGGGCGTAACTTTCGATCTGCTCTAGATGGCCAAGCGAATTGGCCCGCAGTGCAAAGCCGCCGTATACGAAGATCTGTCCGGGGAGGAAGGTCTCACCCTGGACTGCGTCGTTGATGATGATCGAAGAAGCCATCGAGCCTATCGGTGACAACACAGAGGAACTCTCAATGGAAGCACCAATGTCGGTGTCAAAACCGGCGGATCTCGGGTAGGGGGTCCCGAACTGTGTGTCTAGGCGGATGGTAATAGGAGACAAGAGACACGATGTTTTACCCAGGTTCGGGCCCTCTTGATGGAGGTAAAACCCTATGTCCTGCTTGATTAATATTGATGATGTGTGTTACAAGAGTAGATCTACCACGAGATCAAGGAGGCTAAACCCTAGAAGCTAGCCTATGGTATGATTGTTGTTCGTCCTATGGACTAAAGCCATCTGGTTTATATAGACACCGGAGAGGGCTAGGGTTACACAGAGTCGGTTACAATGGTAGGAGATCTACATATCAGTATCGCCAAGCTTGCCTTCCACGCCAAGGAAAGTCCCATCCGGACACGGGACGAAGTCTTCAATCTTGTATCTTCGTAGTCTAGGAGTCCGGCCGATGATGATAGTTCGGCTATCCAGACACCCCCTAGTCTGGAACTCCCTCACACACCCTGGCCACGAGGGTGGGGGCGCTCTAGCGATCCGACCTCAGACGGTCAAATCTCTGTCCATAAGTGTCATCCCTGGATCGGTAATGCTAACACAATAGTACTTGAAGGCTTTATAACAGAGTGCAATCACACACTTATTACATCAAATGTCTCAAAAGAGAACTTATTACAATAATATGGCTTATGGTCATCTAAATAAGATAACTGCGGAAGCATCGAAGGTAGATGAGTCCATCAACTCCATCGGCATAGCTGAGTGCACGACAAACGACCTAGCGCACCTTACTCTTCGTCTGAAAAGTCTACAACATGATATGTTGCATCCCGAAACGGGTCGGGACATGGAATATGCTGGCAATATAACATAGTAGAGAAATGAACAGGTAAATTCTATCACTACATGCATATGTGGCTGGTGGAGGCTCTATGTTTATAATGTTTTGCGAAAAGCCAATTTTCCCTACATCAAAGGAATATATTTTGTTTAACTATCAAGGTAGTTGATAAAGATTGAGAATGGTAACCCCATCTCAATCCCAATTAAACAGTACCCAACAAATTAATTTAGAGTGATGAGATCAACATGATAATCCAAGAACCAGATACTCAAGATGTCCATAACCAGGGACACGGATAACCATGATTAGTTTGTACACTCTACAGAGGTTTGCGCACTTTTCCCCACAAGACTCGATCTCCTCCGTTGAATTTCTCGCACTTCATGATGTTTGAGAAACGGATGATCGAGACACAGTCTTTCAGAAGCATTAACTCTTTACTCTGGGTAGACAGTTACACCTACTTTCCCCTACATCTGCTAGCCTACCACTAAAAGAGGTCACGCAACATACGCAACTATGCTAGAGCCCATAATAGCTTGTGGCTGCACACGACAGTTTCTAGCATGAATAATCTTATGCTCCCTTTAAGCCTGGGTGGCGAACCATAGGATGATCACACGGTAACCCCGGGATCTCCTAGGACAACACTGGTGTATCCCAGATGCCCGAAACCAATCCACCCAGATGTGTATTTAGGTAACCACCTTACGTTAACCATTAATTAACAATCTCACATCTGTCATGGATCACTCAAACCAAACCACGTCTACGAGCATAACATAGCAATATGGGCATAACGTAGAAGTAACTCCCAAGGTTTGATAATAAAGGGCAATAGGTTCTACCTCATCATCTACTTCCCAATACCGACAAGTTAATCACATCCTAATCATGTAGTGTTTGAGGATTGTAACTAATGCATAAAAACTGGGTAATAAAGGGATATGATCAAAGTGTTACTTGCCTTGCTGACGATCCGCAAACCCTAGAGACTCGTAGTAGCATGCTTCGCACTCCAGAAATTCTATCACAAACAAACAATAGCATACATAAGAACTCAAGCATATATGCAAGGGTAAAACTCAAATAAGAAGATCCAATCTAAAATTACAACTAAAGAGCTTCGATTTGCGAAAAGAATCAATCCAATCGGAGCTACGAAACTCAAACTACGGTCAAAAGAACTTCAAGTTTTAAATTATCAAAATCATGTTCAAGTTTCTTAACCAGAAAGAGGGGTTCGAGACGAAGATTTTGGCGTTGGTTTAATTGGATTTGGACGAACGGTTAAAAAGTTGCGAGTGTTTGAAGGGGCTAATATGCGATAAAAATAATAATCGTGGATAGGTCCCTGGCCGAAAATAATAATAAAAGAAAAAGAAAAATCTAACAGACTAACTTCGCTAATAGAGACTAGCGAACGAATTCGTTCATTGAAACAAACTAACGAACGAACGTAGATTAGAGCTAAACGAAGAAAACCTAACCGATCTAAAAAACCGATCTAGGGTTTACAAAAAAAGGGCGGCGGCTTTGTTGTTTTTTTACCGGTTCTTAGGCGAAAACCGGCGGCGGTGGCGGCGTGGCGCGGGTCAGTGGGGCGGAAAGGCGAGGCGGCGGAGCGGCACGGCGCTGGTGGCGGAGCAGCGATGTTGGGCGGCGCGAAGCAGGGCAGCGGGCGATGCACGGGCCGCAGCGGTAGGCGGCGCGGGGCGGCGGCTGCGGCGGCACTGGGTGGCGGTGCGGGCTGGTGTGGGGGACGAGGAGGTGGCGGAGTCTCGGGATTTAAAAGGGGGGAGGGTCGCAGTCGGCTTGGGGCAGGGGGCAGCGGCGCCGGCTCTGAGGCGGACTCCTGGCGGAGTCCGCCGGCGGTATGGGCGGGGCGGCGCTGGGCTTGGCCTGACTCGGCTGGGCCATTGGCCCAGTCGGGCGCGCGACTTTTTTTAAACAAATTCCGCCAAAAGAAAAATCCTAAATAAATACAAAAGATTCCAAAAATTCCCAAAACAATTTTCTCAGTCTAAATAAAATATTTAGAACAAAGTGAACATTTTTCTCGTCTAAACAAATGCAATTTTGAAAAATGCATATTTTCTAATTCAAATAAAATAGCAATTAAATCCAAATAAAATTATTTATTTTATTTTAATATTTTTCCCCCAATATTTCTTTTATTTTGGAGAAGTCATTTTATCTCCTCTCTTTTTATTTATTTTTTGATTGGAAATATTTTGGAGAGAAAAAGATAATTAAAACCAAAATGATCCTCTTTTTTTCAAATTTGAGAAATATTCAAATATGAAAATAAATGAAATACCCAACTCTCTCTGTGGGTCCTTGAGTTGCTTACGATTTCCAGGATCACAAAAAAAATGCAAATAAAATATGATATGCATATGATGAACTATGTATAACATTCCAAATTGAAAATTTGGGACATTACAGACCTACCCCTTAAGATGAATCTCGCCCTCGAGATTCGGATTGGCTAGAAAATAGGTGTGGGTGGTCTTTTCGTAGGTTTTCCTTTCGCTCCTAGGTGGCTTCATCCTTGGTATGGTGGCTCCACTGAACTTTGCAAAACTTGATAACCTTGCTGCGTGTGACTCGGCTGGCAAACACGGGAATCTTGACAGGTTTCTCCTCGTAGATTAGTTCACTATCCAACTGAATTGCTTCCAGGGGCACTGTATCTCTTAGAGGAATATCGGCCATCTCTGCATGACATTTCTTCAACTAGGAAACATGAAACACATCATGAACTCTTGACAGTCCTTGAGGTAACTCCAACTTGTAGGCCACTTCTCCCATACGTTCCAAAACTCGGTATGGTCCTACAAATCTCGGGGCTAACTTACCCTTAACTCCAAAGCGTTTAACTCCTCGCAGAGGTGACACACGAAGATATGCTCTATCTCCAATTTCGTAAACTACCTCCTTGCGTTTTGAGTCTGCATAACTCTTCTGCCTGGACTGAGCTACCTTCAGTCTATCGCGAATCAACTTGACCTTCTCTTTGGACTCCTTGATCAAATCTAGTCCAAACAACTGACGGTCTCCAACTTCATCCCACATCAACGGTGTCCTGCACCTTCATCCATACAAAGCTTCGAAAGGTGCCAACTTCAAACTGGCCTAGTAGCTGTTGTTGTATGAGAACTCCGCGTAAGGCAAATTATCATCCCAACTAGATCCATAATCTAGAGCACAAGCTCGAAACATGTCCTCCAGAATCTTTATTGACTCTCTTGGTCTCTCCATTTGTCTGCGGATGAAAGGTCGTACTAAACTCTAGCCTGGTACCCAAAGTCTGGTCTAGCTGGTGCCAAAACTTTGAAGTAAAATGTGTTCCTCTATCTGATACGATGGTCCTCGGAACTCCATGCAGACATACGATCATGGTCATATATATCTTGGCCAACTTTGCACTCGTATAGGTGGTCTTCACTGGGATAAAGTGATCCACATTGGTCAAATGATCCACTACTACCCAGATAGAATCATACCCTAACCGGGTCCTAGGTAATCCGGTGATGAAATCCATGCCAAGTTTATCCCACTTCCATTCAGGTATCGGCATAGGCTGCAGTAATCCTGCTGTCTTCTGATGTTCTACCTTCACTCTTTGACATAAATCACATACGGCTACATACTCGGCAATATCTTTCTTCATACCAGTCCACCAAAAACGCTCCTTCAAATCCAAATACATCTTGGTGTTTCTAGGGTGTATCGAGTATGGCGATTCATGAGCTTCCTGAAGTATTAACTTCCTGAGCTCTAGATTATTGGGTACATAAACATGGTCCTCAAACCACAAAGTGTCGTCCTCATCCTCACAAAAACCTTTGGCTTTTCCTTTGCTCATTTTCTCCTTTATCTCAGCAATTTCCTTATCATCCTTCTGAGCTTCTCGAATCTTTCCCAATAATGTCGACTGAACCTCCATCACTGCAACAAACCTCTAGGAACTATCTCCAAACGAAGCTCCCTGAGATCTTCGGCTAACTCCTTTGGTAATACTCCACTTACGAGGGTATTGGCATAACTCCTCTGGCTCAAAGCGTCTGCTACGACATTGGCCTTTCCTGGGTGATAATGCAACTTCATATCATAATCCTTTACAAGCTCCAACCATCTCCTTTGCCTGAGATTCAGCTCCTTCTGAGTGAAAATGTACTTAGAACTCTTATGATCAGTGTACACATCACAACGGTTTCCAATAAGAAAATGTCTCCAGGTCTTGAGTGCATGAACTACAGCTGCTAACTCCAAATCATGCGTGGCATAATTCAACTCATGCGGTCGAAGCAGACGTGAGGCATATGAAACAACTCTTCCATCTTGCATAAGTACACCTCCAAGTCCTAAGCGAGAGGCGTCGCAATACACTTTGAAATCCTTGCGTCTATCCGGCAGAATCATCACTGGGGCTGTAACCAAACGTTTCTTCAACTCCTGAAAACTTGCTTCGCATTCATCTGTCCATTTGAACTTGGTGTCCTTCTTCAATAACTCCATCATGGGATTCGCAATCTTAGAAAAATTCTCAATGAATCTCGATAATATCCCGCGTCCAAGAAAACTGTAGATCTCTCCTATTGAGGTGGGTGCCAACCACTCAGTGACAGACTGAACCTTGGTAGGATTTACTGCTATACCTTCTCCTGATATAACATGTCCAAGAAATCCAACTTCCTTCAACCAGAACTCATATTTGCTGAACTTGGCATACAATTGATGTTCCCAGAGCTTCCCAAGAACTAAACATAAATACTCCTTGTGCTCCTCTTCATTCTTTGAGTACACCAAAATATCATCAATGAACACCACAACAAACTTATCCAAGAACTCCATGAACACGTTATTCATCATACTCATGAAATAGGTAGAGGCATTAGTCAATCCAAATGACATAACCGTGTACTCATATAGCCCATACCTTGTGGTGAAGGCTGTCTTAGGTATATCATGTTCTCAGATCTTCAGCTGGTGGTATCCTGATCGCAGATCGATCTTGGAGAATACTTTACCTCCTTGCAGCTGGTCAAACAAATCATTGATCATCGGTAGTGGGTACTTGTTCTTGATTGTCACTTCATTCAATGCACGATAATCAACAACCATTCTCAAGGATCCATCCTTCTTCTCAACCAAGAGCACTGGGCTCCCCACGGTGACGAACTTCATCGAATGTAACCCTTTTCCAATAACTCCTTAATTTGCTTCTTAATTTCCTCTAGATCATTTGTGGGCATCCGGTATGGTCTCTTCGATATTGGTCTGGTGCCTAGCAACAGCTCTATCAAAAACTCAATGTCTCGATCCGGCGGCATTCCTGGTAGTTCCTTTGGAAATACATCCGGGCAATCCTTCACAATAGGCACTTCCTCCTGAACAACTCCTAAGTGGGAATTTACTTGGGTCCTCCTTGGCGCATGCCTGGATACATACTTAATCCTTTTCCCTCCTGGGTGATGAGCAGAATTGACTTACTGGCGCAATCGATGTTTCCTCCACACATCGATAGCCAATCCATTCCTAGTATCACATCCAATCCTTGCTACTCCAGAATTATTAAGTCTGAGGGGAAAACATGCCTACCTATGGTCAATGGCATCTGAAAACATCCTTGGCTTGTCATATACTCCGCTCCTGGCGAGCTTACTAGCATAGGTGTCCTAAGAACTTTTGTGGGCAACTTATACTTATCCACAAATCCCCTTGATATGTATGAATGTGATGCATCAGTATCAAAAAGAACGATTGCAATAAATAACTTAACCAAAAACTTACCTATAACTGCATCTGGATGCTCTTCAACCTCCTCCACGTTCACGTGGTTCACTTGTCCCCTGTTGAAAGGGTTGGGCTTCTTCCCAGAGCTTCCATTGCCATTTCCATTATTTGCTTCAGAACACTCATTGGCATAGTGCCCAGTCTTCCCGGACTTGAAACAAGTAATGTGACTTTGGTCCTTCTTGGCGGGTGTGGCTGGGTTAGAGCGGTTCTGGTTGCTGCTTGCTCCATTCCCATTTCCATTCTTGGGGCCACTATGGTTATGCGAACTTCCTCCATTGTGCGTGTGGCCTCCGTGGTTATGGGTATATCCTCCCGAGTTCAGGGTAAAACGAGGCTTCTGGTGAGCTCCTGAATTGTACTTCCCTTGTCCATACTTCCTTTTGCGGCTCTCAATTTGCTGCTACTTCCCTTTAATCATTAGAGCCTTGTCTACCAACTACTGGTAGTTGTTAAATGTTGCCGCCATTAACTGCATACTCATCTCATTATTCAGCCCTTCCATAAACTTCTCCTGCTTCGCGGCATCTGTGGCCACATCATCTGGGGCATAGCAAGCTAACTTGTCGAACTCATCCACGTAGTGCCCCATAGTACGGTTTCCCTGGCATAAGTTGCGAAACTCACGCTTCTTCGTGCTCATAGCTCCAGTTGAGACATGTGAAGTGCAGAATGCTTGCTGAAATTGCTCCTAAGTGACATTGGCTATGGGGAAAGTGGTTGTGTAATTCTCCCACCATGAGGCTGCGAGTCCATCCAATTGATGTGTGGCAAAACGCACCTTCTCTGCATCTGTGCAACCTACGGTGGTCAACTCCCATCCAATCCTACGTAGCCAGTCATCAGCAACTATCGTCTCGGTGCTACTAGAAAACACCGGAGGTTGCAAGCTCAGAAAACGAGCTAAGTTGTCAACTGGAGGTGGTGGCGGTGGGTTGTTGTTGTTGTTGTTGTTGTTGTTGCTGCTGCCTTGGTTCTGGACTAGTACCTGCATCAAGGCATTCTACTGTTGGATCAACTGAGTGAGCTTCGGTGGGTAGACAAATCCGGGGTCACGTCTCGGAGGCATCTGATGGGTATAGAGGGGAGAGATTAGAATAGATTGAGGTCTAGTGAGAAAGCACTACCCATATGCACATGAGACAAACGCATTCATATCACACAACTCAATCAAGACAAAGGGCATACAATCGATCTAACTATCGTTACAGTGCTCGGACTATTACTATATACATGGGGGAATACTACTGATAATATGGTGGTCGACTAGAAATTTTGATCGGTGGAAGACTCCATGATATCCGCTCCAGCTTCGTCTTCATAGTCATCACTACTGTCGGGGTCGGAGTCGGTGTCATCGATGATGATGTAGTCCTCAGAACGGATGTCCTCGGGATGGTCGTCATCTCCTCCTGGCGCGGGGTCTCCCCTGAATACTCCTAGCTTCCTCGTTAGGTCGTCATTCTTCTCCACTAGTATTGCAATTTCCTCCTCGTATCCATCGCGTGTAGACTAGAGTTCCTCTTCTAGCTCCATGTTCCTGGTCATCACCTTCTTCAGTTCTAACATGCTTCCGCACATCTGCTTCTCCTGGCGACGAATGTGCTGGTTTAACTCCTGGATGAAAGCTGCAGTGGACATGTCCCTCCTGGTTCTGATCATCTCCCATTGCTCATCTCAGTTCCCACATATCTGGTAGATGGTGTCCTTAATATCCTTGTGATAAACTTCGCTGATGCGTCCCATGACGATGTGGGCTGCCATGCTCATACCTAGACTCCAGGTTGGTGCATCAAAGGAAAACTCTATGGGTTCAGTAACTGGCGTGAATGTCCTTCCTGGAACTTGAGCTCTAATCATCCAACGCTCCTCTTGTGGTAAAGTGGCGGTGTAGGTCTTGGTGAAGATTGGTATTCCGATGTTCAGGTACCTAGTGACTTCCTTCAAGTGTCTCCCAAAAGGTGTGTCTTCATCCGGTTGTGCAAACTTGTTCCTTGAGTCTGCCATCCTATAGAGTAGAAAATGGAGAGGAGTCAGAAATGAGTAGAGAAGAGTGACCTATGGCTTATCTTAGTGGTCGTGTTTTGCAATCAGCGTGTGCTCTGATACCATCTTGTAGTGATCCGGCCTCAGACGATCAAATCTCTGTGCATTAGTGTCATCCCTGGATCGGTAATGCTGACACACACAGTACTTGAAGGCTTTATAACAGAGTGCAATCACACACTTATTGCATCGAATGTCTCAAAAGAGAACTTATTACAATAATATGGCTTAAGGCCATCTAAATAAGATAACTGCGGAAGCATCGAAGGTAAATGAGTCCATCAACTCCAACGGCATAGCTGAGTGCACGACAAACGACCTAGCGCACCTTACTCTTCGTCTGAAAAGTCTGCAACATGATATGTTGCAGCCCGAAACGGGTAAGCACATGGAATATGCTGGCAATATAACACAGTAAAGCAATGAATAGGTAAATGCTATCAATACATGCATTGTGGCTGGTGGAGGCTCTATGGTTATAATGTTTTGCTAAAAGCCAATTTTTCCTACATCAAAGGAATATATTTTGTTTAACTATCATGGTAGTTGATAAACGTTGAGAATGGTAACCCCATCTCAATCCCAATTAAACAGTATTAATAACCCAACAAATTAATTTAGAGTGATGAGATCAACATGATAATCCAAGAACCAGATACTAAAGATGTCCATAACCAGGGACACGGCTAACCATGATTAGTTTGTACACTCTGCAGAGGTTTGCGCACTTTTTCCCACAAGACTTGATCTCCTCCATTGAATTTCTCGCACTTCATGACGTTTGACAAACAGATGATCGAGACACAGTCTTTCAGAAGCATTAACTCTTTACTCTGGGTAGATAGTTACACCTACTTTCCCCTACATCTGTTAGCCTACCACCTAAAGAGGTCACGCAACATACACAACTATGCTAGAGCCCATAATAGCTTGTGGCTGCACACGGAAGTTTCTAGCATGAATAATATTATGATCCCTTTGAGCTTGGGTGGTGAACTATAGGATGATCACACGGTAACCCAGGGATCTCCTAGGACAACACTGGTGTATCCCAAGGTGCCTGAAACAAATCCACCCAGATGTATATTTAAGTAGTCACCTTAAGTTAACCATTACTTAACAATCTCACATCTGTCATGGATCACCCAAACCAAACCACATCTACGAGCATAACATAGCAATATGGGCATAACGTAGAAGTAACTCCCAAGGTTTGATAAGAAAGGGCAATAGGTTCTACCTCATCATCTACTTCCCAATACCCACAAGTTAATTAATCACATCCTAATCATGCATTGTTTGAGGATTGTAACTAACGCATAAAAACTGCGTAATAAAGGGATATGATCAATGTGTTACTTGCCTTGTTGACGATCCGCAAACCCTAGAGACTCGTAGTAGCACGCTTCGCACTCCGGAAATTCTATCACAAACAAACAATAGAATACATAAGCACTCAAGCATAGATGCAAGGTTAAAACTCAAATAAGAAGATCTAATCTGAAAGTTCAACTGAAGAGCTTAGATTTGCAAAAAGAATCAATCGAATAGGAGCTACGAAACTCAAACTATGGTAAAAAGAACTTCGAATTCAAATCTGCTTGAAACCAAATTTTAAATTGTCAAAATCATGTTCAATGTGATTAACCAGAAAGAGGGGTTCGAGACGAAGATTTTGGCGTTGGTTTCACAGGATTTGGATGAACAGTTAAAAAGTTGCGAGGGTTTGAAGATCAGGGGCTAATATGCGGAAAAAAATAATCGCGGATAGGTCCCTAGCCGAATATTAAAAAAAGGAAAAGAAAAATCTATCAGACGAACGTCCGCTAACAGAAACTAACGAACGAATTCGTTCGTTAAAACGAACTAACGAATGAACGTTCGTTGATTAGAGCTAACCGAAGAAAACAGAGAAAAATGATCTAGGGTTTACAAAAAAACGGCGGCGGCTTTGCGGTTTTTTTACCGGTTCTCGGGCAAAAACCGGTGGAGGCAGCGCGGCGTGGGTCAGGGAGCGGCGAGGCGAGGCGGCGAAGCGGTGCGGCGCACGCAGCGCGGCGGGGGGCGGCGGGTGGCAGGCGGCCCTAGGCGGCGGCTGCGGCGGCGCTGGGTGGCGGTGCGGGCTAGTGTGGGGGACGAGGGGGCGGCGGCGGCTCCGGATTTAAAGGGGGGCCAGGGCGCATTCGGCTTGGGGCAGGGGCAGCGGCGGCGGCTCCAAGTCGGACTCCTGGCGGAGTCCGCCGGCGGCACGGGCGGCGCGGCGCTGGGCTTGCCCTGGCTCAGCTGGGCCGTTGGCCCAGTCGGGCGCGCGACTTTTTTTTAAAACAAATTCTGCTGAAAGAAAAATCCTAAATATCTAAAAGAAAATTCTAAAAATGCCAAAAACAATTTTGGCCGTCTAAATAAAATATTTAGAGCAAAGTGAACATTTTTCTGGCCTAAAAAATGCAATTTTGAAAAATGCATATTTTCTAATTCAAATAAAATAGCAATAAAATCCAAATAAAATTATTTATTTGATTATAACATGTTTCCGCCAATATTTCTTTTATTTTGGAGAAGTCATTTTATCTCCTCTCTTCTATTTTATTTTTTGATTGGAAATATTTTGGGGAGAAAAAAATTAAAACCAAAATGATCATCTTTTTCTCAAATGTGAGAAAAATTCAATGAAAATAAACGAAATCCCCAACTCTCTCCGTGGGTACTTGAGTTGCTTAGGATTTCCAGGAGCACAAACGAAATGCAAATAAAATATGATATGCATATGATGACCTATGTATAACATTCCAAATTGAAAATTTGGGATGTTACACGCGCGTCCTACCCCCTCGGCGCGCCGCCTGTCTCGTGGGCCCCCTGGCAGGCCTCCGGTGCCCATCTTTTACTCTATGAAGTCTTTTACCCTGGAAAAAAATCAAAAGGAAGCTTTCGAGACGAAGCGCAGCCGTCTCGAGGCGGAACCGGGGCAGAACCAATATAGGGTCCGACGGAGCTATTCTACTGGGGAAACATCCCTCCGGGACGGGGAAATCGTCACCATCATCATCGCCATCTATCCTCTCAGTAGGAGGGGGTGAATCTCCATCAACATCTTCACTAGCACCATCTTATCTCAAACCCTAGTTCATCTCTTGTATCCAATCTTTGTCTCAAAACCTCAGATTGGTACCTGTGGGTTGCTAGTAGTGTTGATTACTCCTTGTAGTTGATGCTAGTTGGTTTATTCGGTGGAAGATCATATGTTCATATCCTTTATGCATATTAATACCCCTCTGATTATGAACATGAATATGATTTGTGAGTAGTTTCGTTTGTTCCTGAGGACATGGGAGAAGTCTTGCTATAAATAGTCATGTGAATTTGGTATTCGTTTAATGTTTTGATGAGATGTATGTTGTTTCTCCTCAGGTGTTATGTGAACGTCGATTACATGAAACTTCACCATTGTTTGGGCCTAGAGGAAGGCATTGGGAAGTAATAAGTAGATGATGGGTTGCTAGAGTGACAGAAGCTTAAACCCTAGTTTATGCGTTGCTTCGCAAGGGGCTGATTTGGATCCATATGTTTCATGCTATGGTTAGGTTTACCTTAACACTTCTTTTGTAGTTGCGGATGCTTGCAATAGGAGTTAATCATAAGTGGGATGTTTGTCCAAGAAAGGAAAGCACCCAAGCACCGGTCCACCCAAATATCAAATTATCAAAGTAACGAACGTGAATCATATGAGCGTGATGAAAACTAGCTTGAAGATAATTCCCATGTGTCCTCGGGAGCGTTTTCCTTTATATAAGAGTTTTTCGAGGCTTGTCCTTTCCTACAAAAAATATTGGGCCACCTTGTTGCACCTTATTTACACTTGTTACATGTTACCCGTTGCAAATTACATTATCACAAAACTATCTGCTACCGATAATTTCAGTGCTTGCAGAGAATACCTTACTGAAAACCGCTTGTCATTTCCTTCTCCTCCTTGTTGGGTTCGACACTCTTACTTATCGGAAGGACTACAATAGATCCCCTATACTTGTGGGTCATCGAGACTCTTTTCTGGCATCGTTGCCGAGGAGTGAAGCGCCTTTGGTAAGTGGAATTTGGTAATTAAGGAAAATTTATATAGTGTGCTAAAATTTACTAGCACTTGTTACTATGGAAACTAATCCTCTGAGGGGCTTGTTCGGGGTATCTTCACCCCAACCAGTAGAGCAAAGAGTTGCTCCTCAACCTACTAAATCTACTGAAAATGTTTACTTTGAAATTCCTTCGGGTATGATAGAGAAACTGCTAGCTAATCCTTTTACACGAGATGGAACATTACATCCCGATTTGCACCTAATATATGTGGATGAAGTTTGTGGCTTATTTAAGCTTGCAGGTATGCCCGAGGATGTTATCAGAAAGAAGGTCTTCCCTTTATCTTTGAAGTTAAAGGCATTGACATGGTTTTGGCTATGTCATGATATGGGATCATGGAACTATAACCGATTGAAATTGGAATTTCATGAGAAGTTTTATCCTATGCATCTTGTTCATTGTGATCGTAATTATATATATAATTTTCGGCCTCGCTAAGGAGAAAGTATCACTCAAGCTTGGGGGAGGCTTAATTCAATGTTATATTCATGCCCCAATCATGAGCTCTCAAGATAAATTATTATTCAAAAAAAATTATGCTCGGCTTTCTCTCAATAATCGCTCCATGCTCGATACTTCTTGTACTGGTTCTTTTATGATGAAGACTATTGAATTCAAATAGATTTATTGGAAAGAATTAAATGCAACTCTGAAGATTGGGACCTCGACGAAGGTAAGGAGTCAGGTATAACACCTAAGTTTGATTGTGTTAAATCTTTTATAGATACCGATGTTTTCCGTGAATTTAGCACTAAATATGGACTTGACTCTGAGATACTAGCTTCTTTCTGTGAATCCTTTCCTACTCATGTTGATCTCCCTAAGGAGAAGTGGTTTAAATATAATCCTCGCATTGAAGTAAAAGTAGTTGCACCTATTAAAGTTGAAGAAAAGACTATCACTTATAATGTTGATCCTATTGTTCCTACCTCTTATATTGAGAAACCACCTTTCCCAATTAGAATAAAGGATCATGCTAAAGCTTCAACTGTGGTCAACAAAAGTAATATTAGGACATCCAAACCCCCTGAGCAAATTAAAGTTAAACCTAGTATTGCTATGGTTAAAGATCTCTTGGTTGATAATATTAATGGGCATGTTATTTACTTCAGTGATGAAGCTGCTAGAATTCCTAAACCCGATGCTAAAGATAAACATACACCTGTTGTTGGCATACCTGTTGTTTCTGTTAAAATAGGAGATCACTGTTATCATGGCTTATGTGATATGGGTGCTAGTGTCAGTGCAATACCTTATACCCTATATAAAGAAATTATGCATGATATTGCACCTGCTGAGATAGAAGATATTGATGTTACTATTATGCTTTCCAATAGAGATACTATCTCACCGGTTGGGATTATTAGATATGTTGAAGTTTTGTGTGGGAAAATTAAATATCCTACTGATTTTCTTGTTATTGCTTCCCCATAAGTTAACTTTTGGCCCATTATATTTGGTAGACCCTTCTTGAATACTGTTAATGCTAGGATAGATTGCGAAAAGGATATTGTTACTGTTGGGTTACGGGATATGTCTCATGAGTTTAACTTTGCTAAATTTCGTAGATAACCCCATGATAAACAATTGCCTAGTAAAGATGAAATTATTGGTCTTGCTTCTGTTGCCGTGCCTCCTAATGATCCTTTAGAACAATATTTGCTAGACCATGAAAATGATATGTTCATGAATGAAAGAAGGGAAATAGATGAAGTATTCTTTAAATAGGGACCCATTTTGAAACACAACTTGCCTGTTGAAATCCTAGGGGATCCTCCTCCACCCAAGGGGTGATCCCGTGTTTGAGCTTAAACCATTACCAGATACTCGTAAATATGCTTATCTTGATGAAAAGAAGATATATCCTATTATTATTAGTGCTAACCTTTCAGAACAAGAAGAGGAGAAATTATTGAAAACTCTGAAGAAGCACCGTGCTGCTATTGGATATACTCTTGATGATCTTAAGGGCATTAGTCCCACTCTATGCCAACACAAAATTAAATTGCAGAAAGACGCTAAACCGATTGTTGATCACCAACGACGGTTAAATCCTAAGATGAAAGAAGTGGTAAGAAATGAAATACTAAAGCTCCTGGAGGCAGGTATAATTTATCATGTTGCTAATAGTCAGTGGGTAAGTCCTCTCCATTATGTCCCTAAGAATGGAGGTATTACCGTTGTTCCTAATGATAAAGATGAATTGATCCCTCAAAGAATTGTTATGGGTTATAGAATGGTAATTGATTTCCGCAAATTAAATAAAGCTACTAGAAAGGATCATTACCCTTTACCTTTTATTGATCAAATACTAGAATGATTATCCAAACATACACATTTTTGCTTCCTAGATGGTTATTCTGGTTTTTCTCAAATACATGTGTCAAAAGAGGATCAGGATAAGACCACTTTTACTTGCCCTTTCGGTACCTTTGCTTATAGACGTATGCCTTTTGGTTTATGCAATGCACAGGCTACCTTTCAAAGATGCATGATGGCTATATTCTCTGATTTTTGTGAAAAGATTGTTAAGGTTTTCATGGATGACTTTTCCATATATGGAACTTCTTTTGATGATTGCTTCAGCAACCTTGATCGAGTTTTGCAGAAATGTGAAGAAACTAATCTTCTCTTGAATTGGGAGAAGTGCCACTTTATGGTTAATGAAGGTATTGTTTGGGGGCATAAAATTTCTAAAAGAGGTATTGAAGTTGATAAAGCTAAAGTTGATGCTATTGAAAAGATGCCGAGTCCCAACGACATCAAAGGTATAAGAAGTTTCCTTGGTCATGCCTATTTTTATAGGAGGTTCATTAAACACTTCTAAAAAAATTCTAGGCCTCTGACTAATCTATTACAAAAAGATGTTACTTTTGTCTTTAATGATGATTGTGTAGAAGCATTTGAAATACTTAAGAAAGCTTTGATTTCTTGACCTATTGTCCAGCCACCTGACTGGAATTTACCCTTTGAAATCATGTGTCATGCTATTGATTATGCCGTAGCTGATGTTCTAGGACAAAGAGTTGATAAGAAATTAAATGTTATCCAATATGATAGCAAAAGTCTAGACAGTGCCCAGAGAAATTATGGTACTAATGAAAAAGAATTTTTATCAGTTGTATTTGCTTGTGATAAGTTTAGACCTTATATTGTTGATTCTAAAGTAACTGTTCACACTGATCATGCTGCTATAAAATATCTTATGGAAAAGAAAGATGCTAAACCTAGACTTATTAGATGGGTTCTCCTACTACAAGAATTTGATTTGCATATTATTGATAGAAAGGGAGCTGAGAAACCCGTTGCAGACAACGTATCTAGGTTATAAAATGTTGTTGATGACCCACTCCTTATTGATGATAGCTTTCCTGATGAACAATTAACTGTCATAAATTCTTCTCCTACTGCTCCATGGTATGCTGATTATGCCAATTACATTGTTGCTAAATTTATACCACCTAGTTTCACATACCAGCAAAAGAAAAACTTTTTCTATGATTTAAGACATTACTTCTGGGATGACCCACATCTTTATAAAGAAGGAGTAGACAGTGTTATTAGATGTTGTGTACCTGAGCATGAACAGGAACAGATCATACGCAAGTGTCACTCCGAGGCTTATGGAGGACACCACGCTGGAGACAGAACTGCACATAAGGTATTTCAATCCGGTTTTTATTGGCCTACTCTTTTCAAAATGCTTGTCAGTTTGTCTTGTCTTGTGATGAATGTCAAAGAATTGGTAATATTAGTAGGCGTCAAGAAATTCCTATGAATTACTCACTTGTTATTGAACCATTTGATGTTTGGGGCTTTGATTATATGGGACCATTTCCTTCCTCTAACGGGTATACACATTTTTTGTTGCTGTTGATTACGTTACTAGGTGGGTAGAAGCTATTCCAACTAGTAGTGCTGATCATAACACCTCTATTAAGATGCATAAAGAATTTATTTTTCCGAGGTTTGGAGTCCCAAGATACTTAATGACTGATGGTTGCTCACATTTCATTCATGGTGCTTTTCATAAAATGCTTGCTAAGTATGATGTTAATCATAGAATTGCATTTCCATACCACCCAGAGTCTAGTGGTCGAGTAGAACTAAGTAATAGAGAGTTCAAATTAATTTTGCAAAAGTCTGTTAATATATCTAGAAAGAATTGGTCCAAGAAACTTGATGATGCATTATGGGCCTATAGAACTGCATATAAAAATCCTATGGGTATGTCTCCGTATAAAATGGTTTATGGAAAAGCATGTCACTTACCTCTCGAACTAGAACATAAGGCATATTGGACCATCAAAGAGCTCAACTATGATTTCAAACTTGCCGGTGAGAAGATGTTATTTGACATTAGCTCACTTGATGAATTGAGAACTCAGGCCTATGAGAATGCCAAACTGTTTAAAGAAAAAGCTAAAAGATGGCATGACAAAAGGATACAAAAGAGTGAGTTTAATATAGGTGATTATATTTTGCTATATAACTCTTGTTTAAGATTTTTTGCAGGAAAACTCCTCTCTAAATGGGAAGATCCTTACGTTATCGAGGAGGTCTATCGTTCCGGTGCCATAAAAATCAACAACTTCAAAGGCACAAATATGAAGGTGGTGAACGGTCAAAGAATCAAACATTATATCTCAGGTAATCCCATAAATGTTGAAACTAATGTGATTGAAACCGTAACCCTGGAGGAATACATAAGGGACACTTTCCAGAATGTTTCAGACTCCAAAAAGGAATAGGTATGTGTTGCGGTAAGTAAACCGACTCCAAAACAGTTCTAATAGCAATTTTTCTCCGTTTTGGAATATTTAAGAAAATAGGAAAATAAGAAGTAGTCCGGGAAGGACACGAGGCATCCACGAGGGTGGAGGGCATGCCCCCTGCCTCATGGGCACCTCGTGTGTTCTCCGGACTCCGTTTTCTTGCACGATACTTCTTTTGGTCGCTAAAAATTCATTCTATAATCTCCCGAAGGTTTTGACCACCGTTCCACGCAAATATCATATGTTTTTGTTTCGAGTTGTTTCTATAGAAGATTTAGAGCAAGATTTCATCTCAAGACTCTGACGGAGAGAGCTATGTCTCACATCTCATTGCTGACCCAAAGACCTATGGGGACCTATCTCCTTGTGGTCGAACTATGGATGATGAGGAGGATGCTCATTTGATGAGTATCAATGATTCAAGTTCCGAGGAGGACGATGTTCCTCTACCTCAACCTGGGGATATGCATGTGAAGTTCAAGAAGTCTCGTCTCCCTAAGAGGGCTAAACTATCTAACAACCAATCTATTCCTTCTCGTTTTTGGCAGAAAAGCAAAGGAGATTTATGTGACAAGATCTTGAAGCTGGAATCGGAGGTTGATGATTTAAAGGAGTAAATTGCTCTTTTAAATTACAATATGAAGAAGCTGAAGGCACAATTTTCATCGTCATCATCGTCTTCTTCACCTCCGAAGGAGACATAAACACATGGGTATGGGCACTCCCCCTTGGCAACTGCCAAGCTTGGGGGAGGTGCCCCGGTATCGTATCACCATCACACTCCTATCTTTACCATTTTTCTTAGTTCGATCCTTTTGGTATGATCTAGTTTTGAGTTTTTCTTTCTGATCCCTCTATGTAATCGAGTCTGTGAGCTATATATAATAAAGATTAGTTTTGAGTCAAGGGCTTCCTTATCTTTCTATGATCTTGAGGGAATAAAAGAAAAAAAAGAAAAAAAAGAACTAAAGAGATCATATTGATCTTGTGTAGAGTGATGACCTCACATATAAAGAATATGATGAATAAAAGAGGTTGAGAGTTGAAAACATAGTTTTGGTCATCATTGCAATTAATAGGAAGTAATAAAGAAAGAGAGGTTTTCAAATATAAATATACTATCTTGGACATCTTTTATAATTGTGAGCACTCATTAAAATATGACATGCTAAAATTTGATGTTGGACAAGGAAGACAATGTAATGGGTTACGTTCTCTTATATCCGAAATAAAGTATATTCTCATGGATCATCCAACATGTTGAGCTCACCTTTCCCCCTCATGCGAGCCAATTCTTTGCACCAAGTAGAGATACTACTTGTGCTTCCAAATATCCTTACACCCAGTCATGCCATGATAGTTCACCATACCTACCTATGGATTGAGTAAGATCCTTCAAGTAAGTTGTCATTGTTGCATGCAATAAAAATTGCTCTCTAAATGTATCATCTATTAGTGTGGAGAAAATAAGCTTTATATGATCTTGTGATGTGTGCAAGAAATAAAAGGGACGAACTGCATAATAAAGTTCCATATCACAAGTGGCAATATAAAGTGACATTCTTTCGCATTAAGATTTTGTGCATCCAACCATAAAAGCACATGACAATGTCTACTTCCCTTTGCGAAGGGCCTATCTTTTATTCTTGTCTTATACCTTATACAAGAGTCATGGTGATCTTCACATTTCCTTTTTACATTTTATCCTTTGGCAAGCACATTGTTTTCAAAAGATCCTGATATATATATATATCCAATTGGATGTAAGTTATCATGAACTATTATTGTTGACATTACCCTTGAGGTAAAAGGTTGGGAGGCGAAACTATAAGCCCCTATCTTTCTCTGTGTCCAATTAAAACTCCATACCCATAAGTATTGCGTGAGTGTTAGAAATTGTGAAAGACTAAATGATAGTTGAGTATGTGGACTTGCTGAAAAGCTCTTACATAGCCTCTTTCCGATGTTATGATAAATTGCAATTGCTTCTATGACCGAGATCATAGTTTGTTAGTTTTCGATGAAGTTTATGATTCATACTTGACATTGTGAATAGATTGTTACTTTAGCATAAGAAATCATATGATAGTATATATTTATGTTGGTGTTATAAGAATGATCATGATGCCCTCATGTCCGTATTTTATTTTATCGACACCTCTATATCTAAACATGTGGACATATTTATCGTTATCGGCTTCTGCTTGAGGACAAGCGAGGTCTAAGCTTGGGGGACTTGATACGTCCATTTTGCATCATGCTTTTATATCGATATTTATTGCATTATGGGCTGTTATTACACATTATGTCACAATACTTACGCCTATTCTCTCTTATTTTAGGTTTACATGAAGAGCGAGAATGCCGGCAGCTGGAATTCTAGGCTAGAAAAGGAGCAAATATTAGAGACCAATTCTGCACAACTCCAAAAGCCCTGAAACTTCATGAAGGCACGTTTTGGAATATATAAAAAATACTGGCGAAAGAATCAACCAGAGGGGGCCCACACCCTGGCCACAAGGGTGGGGGCGCGCCCTACCCCTTGGGCGTGCCCCCTGTCTCGTGGGCCCCCTGGCTCAGGCCTCCGGTGCCCATATTTTGCTATATGAAGTCTTTTACCCTAGAAAAAATTAGAAGGAAGCTTTCGAGATGAAGCGACGCCGTGTCGAGGCCCAACCTGGGCAGAACCAATCTAGGGCTCCGGCGGAGTTGTTCTGCCGGGAAAACATCCCTCCGGGAGGGGGAAATCGTCACCATCGTCATCGCCATCGATCCTCTCAGCAGGAGGGGGTCAATCTCCATCAACATCTTCACCAACACCATCTTATCTCAAACCCTAGTTCATCTCTTGTATCCAATCTTTGTCTCAAAACCTCAAATTGGTACCTGTGGGTTGCTAGTAGTGTTGATTACTCCTTGTAGTTGATGCTAGTTGGTTTATTCGATGGAAGATCATATGTTCAGATCCTTTATGCATATTAATACCCCTCTGATTATGAACATGAATATGATTTGTGAGTAGTTATGTTTGTTCCTGAGGACATGGGAGAAGTTTTGCTATAAGTAGTCATGTGAATTTGGTATTCGTTTGATATTTTGATGAGATGTATGTTGTCTCTTCTCTAGTGGTGTTATGTCAACATTGACTACATGACACTTCACCATTGTTTGGGACTAGAGGAAGGCATTGGGAAGTAATAAGTAGATGATGGGTTGCTAGAGTGACAGAAGCTTAAACCCTAGTTTATGCATTGCTTCGTAAGGGGCTGATTTGGATCCATATGTTTCATGCTATGGTTAGGTTTACCTTAATACTTCTTTTGTAGTTGTGGATGCTTTCAATAGGAGTTAATCACAAGTGGGATGTTTGTTCAAGGAAGGACAGCACCCAAGCACCGGTCCACCCACATATCAAATTATCAAAGTAACGAACGTGAATCATATGAGCATGATGAAAACTAGCTTGACGATAATTCCCATGTGTCCTCGGGAGCGTTTTGCTTTATATAAGAGTTAAGGATTGGGCCACCTTGTTGCACCTTATTTACACTTGTTACTTGTTACCCGTTACAAATTACCTTATCACAAAACTATCTGTTACCGATAATTTTAGCGCTTGCAGAGCATACCTTACTGAAAACCGCTTGTCATTTCCTTCTGCTCCTCGTTGGGTTCGATACTCTTACTTATCGAAAGTACTACGATAGATCCCCTATACTTGTGGGTCATCACCATCGGAGGACGAAGAAGAGGACGACAATGAGGAGGAGGAGGAATGGTCGAACGAGGCGGAGGACGACGATGACAGCAACAACGATGACGACGGATGCGGTGATGAAAAGTCAACGGTCAGCGGCAAGAAGAGTTCTCACCGAGACGATGTCGCGGGGCCATCCAACAAGAACGATAAGAATAAGAAGGACTAAATTAAGCAGACTGTATATATCTCTATTTATCCTGTCAATTTCATCGCACATGGTTGGTAATATATATTCGACAGAGATCTTCTACATTATCGCCAATAGGTTGGTTTGTTGAACTGTGTGCCCTGACAAGCACACAATTCACAAAAAAGACCGTATGGGCTGTCTATACTGATCGCACACAATTCTGATTACCGACCTGTTTGTCGGGTATCACACACATCTTGTTACGCCGAATCGTTTGTGTTCACATCACTTATCGCAAATGGTTCATTAGAGTGAACTGTATGCCGTATATTGCACACAACTTGACCTGGCTGCCCGTTTCTGTTGTTTTGTCTCATCACAAACAGTTCGTGCAGATCAACAGTATGCCCCTCATCGCACACGCAACTATAATCTGAACCGTGTTTGATGTATCATTCATTGCAAATGTTTTGCATCATTTTTTACGGTTTTCATATAGCACCGTTTGCGATTATTGCATCGCACACAGTTTATCGAAGGGTCTCTGATCGTAGTGTCACGTTAGCAGTATCCTGCAGTAGTGATAGTTCTCGAACCCATAGGGTCTGCACGCTTAATGTTCGATGGCGATTTGTATTATGAGTTATGTGTTTAGGTGACCGAAGATTGTTCGGAGTCCCGGATAAGATCATGGACATGACGAGGAGTCGTGAAATAGTCGAGAGGTAAAGATTGATATATTGGACAAAGGTATTCCAACACCGGAATGGTTTTGGGAAGTTTCGAATATTTATCGGGGTACCGAGGGGTTACTGGAACCCCCCAGGGAAGTAATGGGCCTTCATGGGCCATAGGGGAGAAAGAGAGGGGAGCCCGCAGGGTAGTGCCCCCCCCCCCAAGGGAGTCTGAATTGGACAAGGGAGAGGGGCGCGGCCCCCTTTCCTCTTTCCCCTCCCTCTCCCTCTCCTTCCCTCTTTCCTACTAGGAGTGGAGTCCTAGTAGGACTCCCCCCCCTTGGCGCGCACCCTTGGTGGCCGGCCTCCTCCTCCCCTCCTTTATATACGGGGGCATGGGGCACCCCAAAGCATAACAGTTATTCTCTTAGCCGTGTGCGGTGCCCCCTTCATAGTTTACTCCTTCGGTCATAGTGTCGTAGTGCTTAGGCGAAGCCCTGCGCAGATCACAACACCATCACCGCCGCAACGCCGTCGTGCTGACAAAACTCTCCCTCGACCCTCTGTTTGATCAAGAGTTCGAGGGAGATCATCGAGCTGAACGTGTACTGAACTCAGAGGTGACGTACGTTCGGTACTAGATCGGTTGGATCGTGAAGATGTTCGACTACATCAACCGCATTAACCTAACGATTCCGCTGGACATAACTGATTAATCGAATGAATTCTTGAACAATGGAGAAAACTCAAGAATATGCTAAAGTTGTCTAAAACACAGGCAACTTGGCATGGTGTCTTCAATTGGTCGTACAAGGTCATGAACAAAAATAGGGCCATTTGACGGATGTCGGAGAAAAAACTCTCCAAAAAATATGTTCATCATGTATTATATAATATTCATTGTTTTCACATTTTTGTTTAGGTATTCAATAAGTGTACACATGCACAAAAAAGTTCACCGTATTTAACAAAAATGTTCACTGTACATTAAAAATGTTCACCGTGTATAAAGAAATGTTCATCGTGTATAGAAAAATTGTTCAATATGCATTTGAGAAATGAAAGTTCATCGTATATTTTCAAAAATGTTCGTTATGTATTTTAACTTCAATTTCTATTTGTTTGAATGTTCACAAAATGGTCAAGATTTTGTAAATTGTTCACAATTTTAAGAAAATGTTTACATTTTTGAAAAAAAAAATCATGTGTTCAAATTTATTCCCTTTCTCAAAAAGGTGTTCACGTCTAAAATTTATAAGAATTTCAAAAAAAATCACCATTTTCAAACATTGTTTGCATTTTGCAAGAAATTTTGTTCAGGTTTTTTTTCCAAGAAATGTTCTTTTTGTTTTTGAAAAATGCATCTACCACCGAGTACTTCATCACTAACGATGCATGTTAGTCATCCGCTGTAGGACAACCTTCTATTCAAGCCATCCAATTTCGCATTGAGATCTGTGCTACAACATATACACCTGGAATTCTATAGGTCAACTAAATATTAGTACTACTTTGTCTAGAATTATTTTTGGTACACCATGAACCACCTACAAGCGATACCGAGTATAGGTGCGTTATGTCGATGACCACAACACCAAATCTCAGGGCGGAGATGATGTTTCACGAGGAGACACGTCGATAGAGATGCAATGCAAGTAGAGTGGCTAGACATGAACATAGGGAGCAAGAGAGACAAACGCAGTTGCACCCACCAAACAATGGCGGCAACGATAATGAGGAAAAGGGCATGGACGGGAGTTTCTGTTGGCTAGGACATTTACTCCAAGGTCGCTTGAGAGCAATATGGAATGCATGATGCACTTTTCTATTTCAAGACGATGTAATTTGGTACCCCCCAACCCCAGTAGGAATCCGGAGATACCCGGCCCGACCCTGGCATCGCCCTCCTCCCCGGACTACACGGGGAACCCTAGCCGCCACCCAGCAGCCCCCTCCTCGCCGCCCACTCCCGCATCGCTGCCGCCGGAGGGCCAGCCGGCGAAGCCGCGCTGGACCCCAGGATGGCGGCGGCGGGGTGAATCTGACGCGTTGCGCCACCCTTAGTGATCCCCAATGGCGGATCTGACGCAGGGCCCCGAGCCCCTCCCGTGGCGTCGTGTGCAGCCGTCGACTGCTGACACGTCCATTTTGCTTCATGTTTTCTACTATTATTTATAATATTTTTATGCATAATAATGCTTTATGGACTAGTTCTAATGCCTTTTCTCTCATAATACTCACAGGTTACACAAAGAGAGAGAATACCTGCAGCTGAAATTCTGGCCCTGAAAAAGCTACGTCGGAGCTACCTATTCTACAACTCCAAATGAGTTGAAAATTTATGCAGAATTATTTTGGAATATGTAAAAAATTCTGGAGCAAATAACTACCAGAGGGGGCGACCTCGTGACCAAAAGATAGGCCAGCCCAGCCCACCTCCGGTGCCCATCTTCAGGTACTTAGGTCTTTTGACGTAGAAAAATATCTGTAGAGGATTTTTGGGACGGAGCGCCGCCGTCTCAATGCGGAACTTGAGTAGGAGCACTTTTGCCCTCCGGTGGAGCGATTTCGCCGGAGAAACTTCCCTCCCGAAGGGGGAAATTGAAGCTGTCTCATCACCAACAACCCTCTCATCTTTGGAGGCCAATCTCCATCAACATCTTCAACAACACCATCTCCTCTCAAACCCTAGCTCATCTTTTGTGTTCAATCTTTTTACGGAAACCTCAAATTTGTACATGTGGGTGACTAGTAGTGTTGATTACATGTTGTACTTGATCAATATATGGTTTATTTGATGGAAGATTATATGTCCAGATCCATTACGCTATTTAATACCCCTCTGATCTTGAGCATGGACTTCATTCGTGAGTAGTTATTTTTATTCTTGAGGTCACGGGAGAAGTCACGTTGTAAGTAATTATGTGAACTTGATATGTGTTTGATATTTTGATGATATGTATGTTCTGATTCCCTTAGTGGTGTCATGTGAACATCGACTACTGATGAGCCACAAGTATAGGGGGTCTATCGTAGTCCTTTCGATAAGTAAGAGTGTCGAACCCAACAAGGAGCAGAAGGAAATGACAAGTGGTTTTCAATAAGGTATTCTTTGCAAGCACTGAAAATATCGGTAACAGATAGTTTTGTGATAAGGTAATTTGTAACGGGTAACAAGTAACAAATGTAAATAAAGTGCAGCAAGATGGCCCAATCCTTTTAGTAGCAAAGGACAAGCCTGGACAAACTCTTATATGAAGAAAAACGCTCCCGAGGACACATGGGAATTATCGCCAAGCTAGTTTTCATCATGCTCATATGATTCGCGTTCGGTAATTTGATAATTTGATATGTGGTTGGACCGGTGCTTGGGTGCTGTCCTTACTTTGACAAGCATCCCACTTATGATTAACTCCTATTGCAACCATCTGCAACTACAAAAGAAATATTAAGGTAAACCAAACCATAGCATGAAACATATGGATCCAAATCATCCCCTTACGAAGCAACGCATAAACTAGGGTTTAAGCTTCTGTCACTCTAGCAACCCATCATCAACTTATTACTTCCCAATGCCTTCCTCTAGGCCCAAAAAATGGTGAAGTGTCATGTAGTCGACGCTCACATAAAACCACCAGAGGAAAGACAATCTCCATCTCATCAAAATATCGAACGAATACCAAATTCACATGACTACTTATAGCAAGACTTCTCCCATGTCCTAAGGAACAAACGTAACTACTCACAAATCATATTCATGTTCATAATCAGAGGGGTATTAATATGCATAATGGATCTGAACATATGATCTTCCATCAAGTAAACCAACTAGCATCAACTACAAGGAGTAATTAACACTACTAACAACCTACAGGCACCAATCTGAGGTTTGGAGACAAATATTTGATACAAGAGGTGAACTAGGGTTTGAGAGGAGATGGTGTTGGTGAAGATGTTGATGAAGATTGACCCCCTCCTGACGAGAGGATCGTTGGTGATGACGATGGTGATGATTTCCCCATCCCGGAGGGGTGTTTCCCCGGCAGAACGGCTCCGTCGGAGCCCTATATTGGTTCTGCCAAGGTTCCGCCTCGTGGCGGCGGTGTTTCGTCCCGAAAGCTTGCTTATGATTTTTTCCAGGGTAGAAGACACCATATAGCCAAAGATGGGCACCAGAGGCCAGCTAGGGGGCCAACGAGGCAGGGGGGCGAGCCCAGGGGGTAGGGCCCGCCCTCCACCCTCGTGGATAGTGGGTGGCCCCCCTCTGGTACTTTCTTCGCTTAGTACTTTTTATTAATTGCAAAAATGACTTCCATGGAGTTTCAGGACTTTTGGAGTTGTGCAGAATGGTCTCTAATATTTGCTCCTTTTCAAGTGCTGAATTCCAGCTGCCTCATTCTCCCTCTTTATGTAAACCTTGTAAAATAAGAGAGAATAGGCATAAGTATTGTGACATAATGTGTAATAACAGCCCATAATGCAATAAATATTGATATAAAAGCATGATGCAAAATGGACGTATCAACTCCCCCAAGCTTGGACCTCGCTTGTCCTCAAGCGGAAACTGATAACGATAAATGTGTCCACATGTTTAGAGATAGAGGTGTCGATAAAATAAAATATGGACATGAGGACATCATGATTATTCTTATAACAGCAACATATATAAATATTGTAATATGATTTCTTATGACAAAGTAACAATCTATTCACAATGTCAAGTATGAATCAAAAACTTCATTGAAAACTAACAAACTATAATCTCAGTCCTCGAAGCAATTGCAATTTATCATAACATTGGAAAGAGTCAATATAAGAGCTTTTCAGCAAGTCCACATACTCAACCATCATTTAATCTTTCACAATTGCTAACACTCACGCAATACTTATGGGTATGGAGTTTTAATCGGACACAGAGAAAGGTAGGGGCTTATAGTTTCGCCTCCCAACCTTTTACCTCAAGGGTAATGTCAACTATAATAGTTCAGTCTAACTTACGTCCAATTGTATATATATATATATATATATATATATATATATATATATATATATCAGGATCTTTCCAACACAATGTGCTTTCCAAAGGATAAAATGTAAAAAGGAAAGGTGAAGATCACCATGACACTTGCAAAAGGGATAAGACAAGAAATAAAAGATAGGCCCTTCGCAGAGGGAAGCAGAGGTTGTCATGTGCTATTAGGGTTGCATGCACAAAATCTTAATGCTAAAGAACGTCACTTTATATTGCCACTTGTGATGTGGACCTTTATTATGCAGTCCGTCGCTTTTATTTCTTCCACATCACAAGATCGTATAAAGCTTATTTTTTCACACTAATAAATCATACTTATTTAGAGAGCAATTTTTATTGCATGCAATAATGACAACTTACTTGAAGGATCTTACTCAATCCATAGGCAGATATGGTGGACTCTCCTGGCAAAACTAGGTTTATGGGTATTTGGAAGCACAAGTAGTATCTCTACTTGGTGAAAAGGATTGGCTAGCATGAGGGAGAAAGGAAAGCTCAACATGTTGGACGATCCATGACAATATACTTTATTTCAGATATAAGAAAACGTAACCCATTATGTTGTCTTCCTTGTCCAACATGAACTCTTTAGCATGTCATATTTTAATGAGTGCTCACAATCATAAAAGATGTCCAAGATAGTATATTTATATGTGAAAACCTCTCTTTCTTTATTACTTCCTATTAATTGCAATGATGACCAAAACTATGTTTGTCAACTCTGAACAACTTTTAATCATCATACTCTTTATATGCGAAGTCATTACTCTCCATAAGATCAATATGATCTCTTTGTTTCTTTTTATTTCTTTCTTTTTCTTTTATTCACTCAAGATCATAGCAAGATAATCAAGCCCTTGACTCAACACTAATCTTTATTATATAGCTCATGGACTCGATTACATAGAGGGATCATGAAGCAAAACTAACAACTAGATCATACTAAAACCTTATTCTACTAGATCAAGATATTACCAAAAGGATCGAACTAAGAAAAACGGTAAAGATAGGAGTGTGATGGTGATATGATACCGGGGCACCTCCCCCAAGCTTGGCAGTTGCCAAGGGGGGTGCCCATACCCATGTGATTATATCTCCTTTGCTGGTGAAGAAGATGGAGGAGTTGTTGATGTTGTGGGCTTGTCGTCCATCTTCTAAGGCATAGGCTCACCATCATAGAAGGATGATCGAGTCTCCGGGATCCTCAAATCTGCAGCCAAACTCATCCTCTTGAATCTATATTCATAATCACAGTTCTAGTTTTGTAGGTCATAGATTTGGGCTTGGAGATGCTCGATCTTCTCGTGAAGCTTGAAGATGGTCTCCCCAATGTTCTTGGCATCCAGCTTGTGGTTGTTGGTGAACTCCACGATCATCATGTGGTTGGTGTTGAGTCCGCGTTCCACCATTCCCTGGCACTTGAAAACTTGTTGCTCTATTGCTTCGAGCTTCGTCTCCATGCTTCCGGTCCTCCTAGGTCCCTTAACATCGTGGATGTGCAGCAACCCATCACACATCTAAATGGTTTGAGGGTGTTGCAACACCTCCGCGAGGTAGGGGTTGATAACCTTCTTGAAAAACTTGTCCTTATGGGCGCTCGAAGACGTCATGGTGATCTAGATCTGTCAGAAAAATAGCTCGAAACAAACACCTAGGGTATTTGCGTGATATGGTGGTCAAAACCTTTGGGAGATTATATAATGATTTTTTACCAACCAAAAGAAGTATTGTGCAAGAAAATGGAGTCCGGAGAGCACAAAAGGTGCCCACGAGGTGTCGGGGGGCACGCCCAGGGGGGTAGGCCGCGCCTTCCACCCTCGTGGAAGCCTCGTGTCCTTCCCAGACTGCTTCTTATTTTCCTATTTTCTTAAATATTCCAAAATGGAGAAAACTTGCCATTAGAACTGTTTTGGAGTCGGCTTACTTACCGTACCACATAGCTATTCCTTTTCGGAGTCTGAAACATTCTGGAAAGTGTCCCTTATATATTCCTCTGGGGTTACGATTTCAATAACATTAGTTTCAACATTTATGGGATTACCTGAGATATAATGTTTGATTCTTTGACCATTCACCACCTTCGGGTTTGTGCCTTCGAAGTTGTTGATTTTTATGGCACTGGAGCGATAGACCTCCTCGATAATGTAAAGACCTTCCCATTTAGAGAGAAGTTTTCTTGCAAAAAATCCTAAACGAGAGTTGAATAGCAACACATAAACTCACGCTTTTGTATCCTTTTGTCATTGCATCTTTTAACTTTTTCCTTAAACAGTTTGTCATTCTCATAGGCTTGGGTTCTCCATTCATCAAGTGAGCTTATGTCAATAGCCATTTCTCACCGGCAAGTTTGAAATCATCATTGAGCTCTTTAATAGCACAATATGCCTTATGTTCTAGTTCTAGAGGTAAGTGACACGCTTTTCCATAAACCATTTTATACGGAGACATACCAATATGATTTTTATATGCAGTTCTATAGGCCCATAATGCATCATCAAGTTTCTTGGACCAATTCTTTCTACATCTATTAACAGTCTTTTGCAAAATTAATTTAAGCTCTCTATTGCTCAATTCTACTTGACCACTAGACTTTGGGTGGTATGGAGATGCAATTCTATTATTGACGTCATACTTAGCAAGCATTTTATGAAAAGCACCATGAATAAAATGTGAACCACCATCAGTCATTAGATATCTAGGGACTCCAAACCTCGGAAAAATAACTTCTTTAAGCATCTTAATAGAGGTGATATGATCAGCACTACTAGTTGGAATAGGTTCTACCCACTTAGTAACGTAATCAACAACAACTAAGATATGTGTGTACCCATTAGAGGAAGGAAACGGTCCCATATAATCAAAGCCCCAAACATCAAATGGTTCAATAACAAGTGAATAATTCATAGGCATTTCTTGGCGTCTACTGATATTACCAATTCTTTGACATTCATCACAAGATAAGACAAACTTACGGGCATCCTTGAAGAGAGTAGGCCAATAAAAACCGGATTGCAATACCTCATGTGCAGTTCTATCTCCAGCGTGGTGTCCTCCATAAGCCTCAGAGTGACACTTGCGTAGGATCTGTTCCTGTTCATGCTCAGGTATACAACGTCTAATAACACCATCTACTCCTTTATAAAGATGTGGGTCATCCCAGAAGTAATGTCTTAAATCATAGAAAAACTTTTTCTTTTGCTGGTATGTGAAGCTAGGTGGTATGAATTTATCAACAATGTAATTAGCATAATTAGCACACCATGGAGCAGTATGAGAAGCATTTATGACAGCTAACTGTTCATCAGGAAAGCTATTATCAATAGGTAGTGGGTCATCAAGAACATGCTCTAACCTAGACAAGTTGTCTGCAACGGGGTTCTCAGCTCCCTTTCTATCAATAATATGCAAATCAAATTCTTGTAGCAAGAGAACCCATCTAATAAGTCGAGGTTTAGCATCTTTATTTTCCATAAGATATTTAATAGCAGCATGATCAGCGTGAACAGTTACTTTTGAATCAACAATATAAGATCTGAACTTATCACAAGCAAATACAACTGCTAAAAATTCCTTTTCAGTAATAGCATAATTTCTCTCGGCATTGTCTAGAGTTTTACTAGCATATTGAATAACATTTAATTTCTTATCAACTCTTTGCCCTAGAACAGCACCTACAGCATAATCACTAGCATCACACATAATTTCAAAGGCTAAATTCCAATCAGGTGGCTGAACGATAGGTGCAGAAATCAAAGCTTTCTTAAGTATTTCAAATGCTTCTACGCAATCATCATCAAAGAAAAAAGGGATATCTTTTTGTAAAAGATTAGTCAGAGGCCAAGAAATTTTTGAGAAGTCCTTAATGAACCTCCTATAAAGACTGGCATGACCAAGGAAACTTCGTATACTTTTGATGTCCTTAGGACACGGCATCTTTTCAATAGCATCAACTTTAGCTTTATCAACTTCAATACCTCTTTTAGAAATTTTATGCCCCAAGACAATACCTTCATTAACCATAAAATGGCACTTCTCCCAATTCAAGACAAGATTAGTTTCTTCACATCTCTGCAAAACTCGATCAAGATTGCTCAAGCAATCACGCCAATAGTAACAACATCCTTTTTGCAGTCTATTCTAGCATTAACAGTATTCAAGAAGGGTCTACCAAATATGATGGGACAAAAGCTATCTTGTGGGGAACCAAGAACAAGAAAATCAGCGGGGTATTTAACTTTCCCACACAAGACTTCAACATCTCCAACAATCCCGACTAGTGAAATAGTATCTCTACTGGCAAGCTTAATTGTAACATCAATACCTTCTAACTCAGCGGGTGCAATATCATGCATAATTTCTTCATATAAAGAATGAGGTATTGCACTGGCACTAGCACCCATATCACATAAGCCATGATAGCAATGATCTCCTATTTTAACAGAAATAACAGGCATGCCTACAATAGATCTATTTTTGGTTTTAGCATCAGGCCAAGCAATTCTAGCAGCTTCATCACAGAAGTAAATAACATGCCCATCAATATTATCAGCCAAGAGATCTTTAACCATAGCAATACTAGGTTCAACTTTAATTTGCTTAGGGGGTTTGGGTCTCCTAATATGAATTCTATTGACAACAGTTGAAGCTTTAGCATGATCCTTTATTCTAACAGGGAAAGGTGGTTTCTCAACATAAGCAGTAGGAACAATAGGATCATTATAAGTGATAGTCTTTTCTTCAACTTTAATAGGTGCAACTACTTTTACTTCAATGGGAGGATTATATTTAAACCACTTCTCCTTAGGGAGATCAACATGAGTAGCAAAGGATTCACAGAAAGAAGCTACTATCTCAGAGTCAAGTCCATATTTAGTGCTAAATTCACGGAAAGCATCGATATCCATAAAAGATTTAATACAATCAAACTTAGGTGTTATACCTGAATATTTACCTTCGTCGAGGTCCCCATCTTCAGAGTTGCATTTAATTCTTTCCAATAAATCCCATTTGAATTCAATAGTCTTCGTCATAAAAGAGCCACTACAAGAAGTATCGAGCATGGAGTGATTATTGGTGGAAAGCCGAGCATAAATTGTTTGAATAATCATTTCTCTTGAGAGCTCATGATTGGGGCATGAATGTAACATTGACTTAAGCCTCCCCCAAGATTGAGCGATGCTTTCTCCTTCTCGAGGCCAAAAATTATATATATAATTACGATCACAATGAACAAGATGCATAGGATAAAACTTCTGATGAAATTCCAATTTCAATCGGTTGTAGTTCCATGATCCCATATCATCACATAGCGTAAACCATGTCAATGCCTCTACCTTCAAAGATAAAGGGAAGACCTTCTTCTTGATAACATCACCGGGCATACCTGAAAGCTTAAATAATCCACAAACTTCATCCACATAGATTAGGTGTAAATCGGGATGCAATGTTCCATCTCCTGTAAAAGGATTAGCTAGCAGTTTCTCTATCACCCCCCGAAGGAATTTCAAAGTAAACATTTTAGTATGTTCAGTAGGTTGAGGAGCAACTCTTTGCTCTACTGGTCGGGGTGAAGATACCCAGAACAAGCCCCTCAAAGGATTATTTTCCATAGTAACAAGTGACAGTAAATTTCAGCATACTATATAAATATTTCCTTACCAAATTCCACTTACCAAAGGTGCTTCACTCCCCGGCAACAGCGCCAGAAAAGAGTCTTGATGACCCACAAGTATAGGGGATCTATCATAGTCCTTTCGATAAGTAAGAGTGTCGAACCCAACGAGGACCAGAAGGAAATGACAAGCGGTTTTTAGTAAGGTATTCTCTGCAAGCACTGAAATTATCCGTAACAAATAGTTTTGTGATAAGGTAATTTGTAACGGGTAACAAGTAACAAACGTAAATAAAGTGCAGAAATATGGCCCAATCCTTTTTGTAGCAAAGGACAAGACTAGAAAAACTCTTATATGAAGGAAAACGCTCCCGAGGACACATGGGAAAATTATCGTCAAGCTAGTTTTCATCACGCTCATATGATTCGCGTTCGGTACTTTGATAATTTGATATGTGGGTGGACCGGTGCTTGGGCGCTGTCCTTACTTGGACAAGCATCCCACTTATGATTAACTCCTATTGCAAGCATCCACAACTACAAAAGAAGTATTAAGGTAAACGTAACCATAGCATGAAACATATGGATCCAAATCAGCCCCTTACGAAGCAACGCATAAACTAGGGTTTAAGATTCTGTCACTCTAGCAACCCATCATCTACTTATTACTTCCCAATGCCTTCCTCTAGGCCCAAACAATTGTGCAGTGTCATGTAGTCGACGTTCACATAACACCACTACAGGAAAGACAGCATACATCTCATCGAAATATTGAACGAATACCAAATTCACATGACTACTTATAGCAAGACTTCTCCCATGTCCTCAGGAACAAACATAACTACTCACAAATCATATTCATGTTCATAATCAGAGGGGTATTAATATGCATAATGGATTTGAACATATGATATTCCACCAAGTAAACCCACTAGCATCAACTACAAGGAGTAATCAGCACTACTAGCAACCTACAGGTACCAGTCTGAGGTTTGGAGACAAATATTTGATACAAGAGGTGAACTAGGGTTTGAGAGGAGATGGTGCTGGTGAAGATGTTGATGAAGATTGACCCCCTCCCGATGAGAGGATCGTTGGTGATGACGACGGTGATGATTTCCCCCTCCCGGAGGGATGTTTCCCCGGCAGACAGCTCCGCCGGAGCCCTATATTGGTTCCGCCAAGGTTCCGCCTCTTGGCGGCGGTGTTTCATCCCGAAAGCTTGCTTATGATTTTTTCTAGTGTATAAGACACCATATAGCCAAAGATGGGCACCGGAGGCCAGCCAAGGGGCCCACGAGGTAGGGGGCGCCCCCCCCACCCTCGTGGATGGTGGATGGCCCCCCTCTGGTACTTTCTTCGTTTAGTATTTTTTATTAATTCCAAAAATGACTTCCGTCGAGTTTCAGGACTTTTGGAGTTGTGCAGAATAGGTCTCTAATATTTGCTCCTTTTCCAGCCTAGGCATTCTCCCTCTCCATGTAAACCTTGTAAAATAAGAGAGAATAGGCATAAGTATTGTGACATAATGTGTAATAACAACCCATAATGCAATAAATATTGATATAAAAGTATGATGCAAAATGGACGTATCAACTACATGGCACTTCACCATCCTTGGGCTTAAGGGAATGCATCGTGGAGTAGTTATTAGATGACGGTTTGCTAGAATGATAGAAGCTTAAAACTTAGTTTATGCGCTACTTCGTAAGGGACCGATTTGGATCCATATGTTTAATTCTATGGTTATATTTTTATCTTAATACTTTTCTTGTAGTTGCGGATTCTTGAGAGGGGGTTAATCATAAGTGGGAGGCTTGTTCAATTAAGATAAACCCCCAAGCATCAATCACCCACATATCAAATTATCAAAGTAGCGAACGCGAATCAAATTAACATGATGAAAGTGACTAGATGAAATTCTCATGTGCCCTCAAGAACGCTTTGCTTATTAAAAGAGACCATTTTGGCAATGTCCTTTTTCACAAAAAGGATTGGGCTACCTTGCTGCAGTTTATTTATCGTTATCGTTACTTGTCCGTTACAAATTAACTTGCTACCAAACAACTTGTTACCGACTATTTCAGTGCTTGCAGAAAATACCTTGCTGAAAACCACTTGACATTTCCTTCTGCTTCTTGTTGGGTTTGACACTCTTACTTATCAAAAGGACTACGATTTATCCCCTATACTTGCAGGTCATCAGCTACCTCTGAACCTCTTCCTTGTGCCCTCGCGCGGCTGCGCCCCCTCCCCCAATCCCCCCGCGTCAAGATCTGGAGCTTCTCCCCATCCAGCCCTGACGTTCCCCGGCTCACTTTAGTCCTCCGACGGCTGGGCGCACTGTCACTGGTGTGGCTCCTCCCTTCACCCCTCCCTCGCAAGCCTCGGGTTTCCTCCTTAGGCGGCGACCTCGCAGGTGCGACTGGGTTTCGGCTTTGCGCGTGCTAACCACCACCACCGCCAGCCCGGCAGGGGCAAGTATCGCCCGACGGACATGGACATGTGTCCATGGCCAGCTGGGCAGGCTCCGGGCTGGCGCATCCCAGGAGCTGCGATACTTCCGGCTCTATTGGCTCGCTGGCGCCTTGGCGTCTCAGCAGCCCCACCTTGCTAGTGCTTTGGTTGGTTGTCCATCCCGGCGGGTCTTTGATTCCAACGTACTCCAGGAGTTGCGCCCCCTTTCCAGCTCCTTGGGCTCGTCTGCATCCTTGCTGCTTTGGTCCCGGCGACCCGGATCTGCGCTACCCTCCGGATCCTCGCTCGCTTGGGCCCCCGGCCACCTTCACATCCTCCACTGCTTCTCATTCCGCCTAGCCGCCTAGCCAGCCACTTCCGTGCCATGTCTATCCCTCCGCCGCTTCATTGTTCGCTTGTCCGGCTTTTCTCCCGTTTTTGTGGTTGTGATTCAGGCCTATGCTCTACTTCTTCTTCGCCAATTCAAGCTTCAATAGCTTGGAATTGCTCGGACTCTAGCTAGTGAGAAATCCCTGCATTCTTGCTGGTAGCTGTCGGATATCGGGTTCCGGCAAAACCCTTAAGGTTCGAACTCTGGGGTGCGCACGAAGATCTTCCCCCCGACCGATCCACGTCCCAACGCCTCGCTGAGGATCTAAGCTACACGATGAACAACACAAGGGACGTGAGGTTATACTAGTTTGGGCCACCGTTGTGGTGTAATACCCTACTCTAGTTTGTGGTGTGGTGGATTGCCTCAGGGGCTGATGATGAATAGTATAGAGGAAGAACAGCCTCACGAGAGGTGTCCTTTGGCTGGTGCGGTGCTCTACTTGGGTGGATCTCTCTAGGCTTTAGGTGAGGTGATCTCTGGATCCGATCTCCCCTCTACGGTGGTAGCTATCTCTATTTATAGAGGCACTGGTCCTCTTCCCAAATATTGAGCGGGAAGGGAGCCAACAACGGCCATTTTGAAGGGGAACAACTAGTACAAGTTACCCTGACTAAATTTGGTCTTCGGCTGCCAAAGGCACTGGCGATGACGCCATCTTGGGCTCCACGGTGACCTCCATCCTGCTTCTCTACTGGTCTTGGTCTCGTTGCACTAAAATGGTAACCTTTGCTTGATGCCTCGGTACTCCGCGCCTGCGCTTGCCCCATTTGCACCAAAGAGGAAGCGAGGATAATGCGCAGGTTGGTGCCCGCCTGGCGCCCGCCTGGTCTTGATCGTCATGGCTTGCATCATGAGCACCTCGCGAGGTACCCCTGCCTTGATCTCTCCGCCTCCTCGCGAGCCTGCCTAGTGAGGCCGTCCCTGAGGAAGCCTTGCATCGTCCGCCCCGCGAGGCTTGGCCCCCTCGCGAGGGTCTTGAGCTTGAGTTGATGAAGATGGGCCGTACTGGGCCTCCCCTTGAGCCACGCCGTAGGCCACAGGCAGGCAAGTCTGGGGACCCCCGTCCCCAGAACACCGACAGTAGCCCCCGGGCCCAAGGCACGCTCGGACTTGGCTTAGCAGCGAAGCGAAAGGGCAAGTGCGGAGCACCATGGGCCCCAACAGCATGTGGCCTTGGTCGCCGCGTGGCGGTTGATTGGACGTGGGCTTCTCCGCTTCCCCACGCTGCCTCGGCAACTGCCAGATTTGACGAGTCCCTACTGTATGCAAAAAGAGTCATGATTACCTGCGATCGTGGAGGCTGACGGTTTGCCTCCCTTGGGTTATAAATGTGGGAGGGCGCAGGCCCCCGCTGCACATCTCCCTTCCCCCGCTTGCTTCTTCTTCCTCCCTGCTATAGTCGCCTGCCGTGTCCCATGGCACCGACGAAGAGGTTCTCGGCCGCCAAGAAGGGGAAAACTCGCCGGGAAGGGGTTGGCTCTCCTCCGCCCAAGCGCGGAAGAGGTCGCCCCCGTAAGCACCCCGCGACTCCTGTGGTGGCTCCTCGTGGTCGCGGCGGTGGTCCCTCACACGGTGACGGCCGCCCGGTGGGTGAGGGAAGGCACGTTGTGGCCGCGCGGCCTCCTAGGCCGCGCTTCCACTCGGCCGAGGTGCTGCCAGAGTTTGTCGTGCGGTCGGCGGACTCAGCCGGCAACTGGCTCCAGCTTCCCTGCTTCTTTGCCAGCGAACTCCTGGCTGGCGCTCCTGGCGGCCTCTGGCTCCAGGTGGACGGCTGCTGCAGCAGGGCTTCCTGGGTCTCGGTGGAGATCTCCGTTATCGAGAATGTGGCCTTGGCCCGCGGCTGGCAGATGTTTTCCCCCGCGCACGGCCTGGGCCGGCGGTGCACCCTGCATTACAAGTTTGACGGTGACGCGGCCCTCTACGTGATGGTGTTTGGAGAAGATGGCCGCCGTGTCAGGTGTTGCCCCGAAGACAATGATGGTGACCAAGTGCTGGGACTTGGCGACGGCTGCCACGAGGACGAAGGCGAGCCTGCTGCCGGCGGCGCTCACATCTCGCCAAGCTTCAGCGGCTCCCCCTCTAGTGACAGCTCCTCCAGCAGTGGCCGCGATCAACCACCACGCCGCCGCGCTCGCTTCGAGGGCGGTAGCGGGTCATCCCGCCGTCGTGCCTCGGTGAAGCGCGAGGAGTAGTCTGATTGAGCTCGGGAGGGCGGTGTGAATCCCCCCTCACGAGCCATCGCCGAGCGCGCCGCGTTTATTTTATTTACCTCCTTTTCCTGCATAGAGAGAGAGAAAGAGAGAGAGAGAGAACTATGGAGCCCCGTGGGGGCGTGCTGGACTATTGCCCTTAATTATTATGCTATTTCTATTATTCCCATGTTGTGTTGTGGTGTTGCGGCTGCGTGCTTGTGCGTAGGAACAACTTAGCTCGGGAGGCTCGCTGTAGTTTTCGCCTCGTGAGGTACCTGCCTGAGGCCGCGCCGGGCGTCTTGAGGCCTGCAAAAATTAGCCGGGAGGATAGCTTTCGAACCTTTGTCGCGAGGGTGACCGTCTTAGGCCCTGTGTTTGCATCGCACTGCCCGTGGGGCATGGACTGGGAGGGGTGCTCCCACTGTGAACTTGAGTGAGGAACCCTCATGAAATTAGGCAATAAGGTGCTCACGCCTCCCGCGCAGCCCCCTTGTGAGGCTTATGAAAGAGAGGATGAGTCAGGCGAAAAATAGATACAAAGAATCACGGGCAGGGGACGGCAAACAACACTAGAAGCAACTCTAATAAAGTTTAGAACAAGGGTGAACAAGCCAACTGCGGAAAGCAAATGAAAAGCCGCGTCCGGCACCTACTCTAGTCTTCGACATCTTCTCACCAGCGCGGAGCTAAGTGCTGCCACTGGGCATGGGCGGGAGCCCCCGAGGCCCAAGGGCGGCACTCCGGAGACTCCAGGGCGTGTATAGCCCCAACTCATTATTACGAGAGAGTGTCACGGGCGGCGAGCTTCACATGCATTGGCCTTCTTCACAGGCATCGGCCCTTTTCTTGGGGCGACAAGCTTCACAGGCACTAGGCCTTCTTTGCAGGCACTGGGCCCTTCTTCACAGGCGCCGGGCCTTCTTTATAGGCACTGGGCCTTACTTCAAGGGTAGAATCTCCGGAGGTGCTGAATGTTCTAGGCGTTCGGAATGGGCACCCCTTCCTGGGTCTCCAAGCGCACGGCTCCAGGTGTGGAAACATGAACAACCTTGAACGGGCCCTCCCACATGGGCGAGAGCTTGTGCAGCCCTTCCCTGGAGAGCACCCGCCTGAGCACGAGGTCACCTACCTCGAGAGTCCTAGGACGGATGTTGCGGCAGTGGTACCGCCGCAACGCCCACTGGTATCTTGCCGCTCGTAGCGCGGCCTCCCGACGGTGTCCCTCCCCTAGCACGAGATCCATCCCCCGCATGGCATCCTGCTGCGCTTCGTCAAACGCCAGGACCCGCGCGGAGCGACGCCTAACCTCGTGAGGGAGGACCGCCTCTGGTCCATAGATGAGGAAGAACGGGGTTTCGTCGGTCGACTTGGTGAAGATAGTGCGGATAGACCATAGCACGGACTGGAGCTCGTCGTACCAGCCCCTGCCGCAGGCCTCCATCTTCTTCTTGAAGGTCCTGGTTTTGAGGCCTTTCAGGATCTCTGTGTTGGCGCATTCAGCCTAGCCGTTGCTCCGAGGGTGTGCCACCGAAGCGTAGCATATCTGCGTTCCAAGGTTAGCACAATATGTTTTGAAGAGATTGCTGGTGAACTGCGAACTGTTGTCGGTGATGATGCGATTAGGCACCCCAAATAGACTCACGAGGCCCTTGATGAACTTTACTGCGGAGCCAGCTGGGATGGTGCGGACAGCTTCCACCTCTGCCCACTTGGTGAACTTGTCAATGGCAACGTAGAGGTAGTGATAGCCCCCTGGCGCCCAAGGAAACGGGCCCAAAATGTCCAGCCCCCAAACCGCGAACGGCCATGAGAGTGGAATGGTCTGCAGGCCCTGAGCTGGCTGATGAATCTGCTTGGCGTGGAATTGACAGGCTTCACAAGCCTTCACCAGCTCGATTGCATCGTTCAGTGTTGTAGGCCAATAAAACCCGCTGCGAAACGCCTTGCCAGCGAGGGTCCGTGATGACGAGTGGTGCCCACAGTCTCCCCTGTGAATGTCTGCCAGCAACTCCTTCCCCTGTTCCCTGGAGATGCAACACAGGGAAACACCGTTGGGCCGCTTCCGGTAGAGCTCTCCGTCTTCGACGAAGTAGGCTGTGGCCTGCCGGGCCACGCATTCCGCGTCCTCTTCTTTCTCTGGTAGAGTCCCTTGCATCAGGTAATCCTTGAGCTCCGTAGTTGCACTGTGGTCGGGCCACAGGCCGGAGCTCCTAAGGCAGGCGGTTGAGGGAGTTCCTCCCGAGGTTGCACTGTGCTTGATAGTGACGGTGCTACTGAGGGCTTGAAGAGTCGTTCCTCGAAAACTTCAAGCTCCTGAGGCAGCCGCCTTGATGCCCTCTTGGCGATGTCATCAGCCTCCTGATTGGTGCCACGAGGCACATGCTGTAGCTCCAGCCCCAAAAACTGCTTTTCCATCTTACACGCTTTTTGAAGATACGCCTCCATGTGCTCGTCCTTGGGCTCGTATACTTTGTTGGAGAAGTTGACGAGGAGCTGAGGAATATGCAGTGGCCACCGGAGCCCTTTGCATACGCGGGGCTTGCTCTTGGGGATTCCCACGCGCCGCCGCCAGGGGCAGCGTGGGGTCTTGACGTGATGGCGCAGGGATGCGGTCTTGACGTGCTAGAGCGGGGAGCACGCGAGCACCTTCTTGGGGATGTGGGTTTTCTTGGCAGCTTCTTTCTTGTCGCGGGCGCTGGACGCGGTGGGTCTCGTCCAGGGGCCGCGTGCCTTGGAGCCAGGGCACCTTCTTGGGGAGGAGGAGGCGGAGGCACCTCCTGAGCTGCATCACCCACGCAAGACGGAGGGCGAGGCAGCGAGAGGGACGGCGCAGGAGAGCCCCCTGCGGCGCTAACAAGCTCCGTGATGCGAGCGAGCCACTCCTCGTAGAGGTCGTCGACGGGGCGGTAGTGCAGGAGCTCGCGTGCCAGGAGCAACATAGCATGTTCGTCTGTGGGAGCGCGATGGGCGTGAGACGACAAACCAGCTGGAGTTAGCAACGGAGTGGCGGTGTGGCCTTCCCGCTGCACCGAGGGATGCAGCGACGATTCCTGCTACTCATTCCCCGTCGGGCCGGTGGCGGCATTGGCGGCAGGCGATGGAGAACGACGGGGAGGCCGACCGATGGGAGCCGTCTGGGCGACGCGGGCGGCGAGAGCAGCCCGACGCTCGGCGCGAGCTCGGCGAGCGTCAGCCATGGATGCGACGAACAATCGAACGCGGAACAGCGGAAGAAAGATTCCAGCGCACCCCTACCTGGCACGCCAAATGTCGGATATCGGGTTCCGGCAAAACCCTTAAGGTTCGAACTCTGGGGTGCGCACGAAGATCTTCCCCCCTACCGATACTTGTCCCAACGCCTCGCTGAGGATCTAAGCTACACGATGAACAACACAAGGGACGCGAGGTTTATACTAGTTTGGGCCACCATTGTGGTGTAATACCCTACTCTAGTTTGTGGTGTGGTGGATTGCCTCAGGGCTGATGATGAACAGTACAGAGGAAGAACAACCTCACGAGAGGTGTTCTTGGGCTGGTGCGGTGCTCTACTTGGGTGGATCTCTCTAGGCTCTAGATGAGGTGATCTCTGGATCCGATCTCCCCTCTATGGTGGTAGATATCTCTATTTATAGAGGCACTAGTCCTCTTCCCAAATATTGAGCGGGAAGGGAGCCAACAACGGTCATTTTGAAGGGGAACAGCTAGTACAAGTTATCCTGACAAAAGTTGGTCTTCGGCTGCCAAAGGCACTGGCAATGACGTCGTCTTGGGCTTCACGGTGACCTTCGTCCTGCTACTCTGCTGGTCTTGGTCTCGTTACATCAAAATGGTAACCTTTGCTTGATGCCTCGGTACTCCGCGCCTGTGATTGCCCCCTTTGCACCAAAGAGGAAGCGAGGACACTACGCAGGCTGGCGCCCGCCTGGTCTTGATCATCATGGCTTGCATCATGAGCACCTCGCGAGGTACCCCTGCCTTGATCTCTCCGCCTCCTCACGAGCCTGCCTGGTGAGGCCGTCCCTGAGGAAGCCTTGCGTCGTCCGCCCCGCGAGGCTTGGCCCCCTCGCGAGGGTCTTGAGCTTGAATTGATGAAGATGGGCCGTACTGGGCCATCCCTTGAGCCACGTCGCAGGCCACGGGCAGGCAAGTCTGGGACCCCCGTCCCCAGAACGCCGACAGTAGCGGTGATACCTCAGGGTGCCACCCCCTTCTCGGAGGCGTTGTCATGATCGTTGCATGTGCCCCTCTTCGAGCATCAGGGGAAACCCTAGGTCTGGTTATTTGGATCAGACGGCGACGGCGTCTCGACGTCGTTCTCCTTCATGAAGGCGTTGTCTTGGGTGCTCGTGGTGTCCTCGGTTCTGGATCTTGTGATGTTGGTCATCAAGTTGTTGGTCAGGTCTAGTTTCTAGGATGGGCGGCCTAGCTGTGCTTTTGTCTCTATTTGGACTGGGCATCTCATGTCTCTTTGCTCGGGGCACCATGTTCATGCCCTTGTGTTCATGTCATGTGTTGTACCACTTCTTGTACTTGTTCTAACTCCTTCTATCAATGAATGATACGCAAGCTTTGCGTATTCGCGAATAATAATGATAATTTGGTACCATTTATCATTGCTAGTTTTCAATTTTTAATCTGCATTGCTATTCGTTTTCTCTTAATACTTTTCTTTTGGGTCCCGATAACTGCCACACATGTGGTGTATCGGGTAGTTGTGCCACACGCTTCGTGTGGCATGGACAGCAACCAGCGCACACACCTACGTGTGGGCAAAACAACTAATGCCCACACACATCTTTTTTCCCTCCCGAACCCTCTCACATGCGTGCGTGTGGGCGAAGTTGATAACGCCCACACGCTCGTATGTCAGGCCTCGTACCCTCCTGGTCCCGCACGCGACGCGTGATGCCCACCGTGCGCCCGCAGTTGACATGGTCCAGACCCTCGTCCATGTTCGTTTAACTGCAGTTGCCATGTCGCTGAACTACGGTTGCCATGTCGGACAACTGCAGTTGCCATGGTTGCTCAACTGTAGTTGCCATTTATGGTCTGATCTAATGTAGTTGCCATGATTTCATAACTTTAGGAGTTGCCACATACTAACACTAGGCAGTTGTGAGAGTTGCCATGTGCTCACAAGCATGCTAGGGCAGTTGCCATGTAAAAAGGAAGAGTTGCCATCTGCTAACGTGCACGATAGGGCAGTTGCCATGTACGTGCACATTGGGGCAGTTGCCATGTACCATGCAAAAACACATGGCAACTCGGTAAAAGAGAGTTGCCATCTGCTTACGTGCACACTAGGCAGTTGCCGTGTACCCTGCAAAAACACATGGCAACTCGTATAAAAAAAAGAGAGTTGCCACCTGATTGTAAAGCACACTAGGGGCAGTTGCCATGTGCGCTGCAAAAACACATGGCAACTAGCAGCTGGGGTGTGGGAGAGGAGACGGACGTGTGGGCGAGATGGTAAATGCCGACACACCAACCCTTGTGCGTGACTGAAAACTGGTGTGTGGGTGAACTGCTAAACGCCCACACACCGGCCCCTCCGTGTGGTAAAACGGATGTGTGGGCGAACTATGTCACACACCACACACACGCCTTGTCCTATGTGGCACAGAAAATCAGTCAGATTGTGCCAAGATTCGTGCATATAGTACTGGACGGTGATGGATGCGTGTGGTCGAGATGGTCAACGCCTACACGTATGGGCGTTAACATTTCTGTTTCTTTTTGTCATTCCCTCTTTGATAGTTTGCATTCCTCATAGTTTCTTAATCTTTACTTACTCATATCATTTTATTTAGTTTGTTCCTCCTCTATGTGTTTTATTCTCAACTTTTTAGGTATTACTCTTGAGGAAGACAATGGAGAAGGAATAAACATGTCATGTTGGTTTCTTTTTTGGGAGCCACTAGAGATCAGACTACTCATCATTTGCATCTTATTAGACTAGTTGAAAGCCGTAGGATCAGAAGAATACTGGTCGTCCGATCTGGTATAAAAAAAACCGCGCGTGATAGGTTTGTTTCCTTCGTGAATTGCTTCCTTCCTTGTATAACTGCTTCCGTAAATTTTGCTGCTTCCGAGTAAGCACCAACCACCACAGAAATTGCGATCCTTCCCTAGTAATTGCTTCCATAAGGTTAGCTGCTTCCTGACCGCTAACTCCTAAATATTGCGATTTGTTTCCTAAAATTGCTTAACAGTTTTGGAAAGTACGATTATTGCTCACAATTAAATCCAGCAATTAATTATGATATTTTTTGGATTTGTTTCTTTATGGATGGCAACATTATTTTCATGACGTGGAAGCATTCTTGTTGATGCACAGGAGCATCATTTCCGGAATGATGTCAAATACCTTTTTTCTGAAATAATTTGGGAAACTACAAAACTTCTCACGGTTAAATTCGGCAATCAATTATGATATTTTTTAGATGTGTTTCTTTATAGATGGCAACACTATTTTTATACCACAGAAGCATTCTTCTAGATGCATGGAAGCATCATTTTCTTGGCGCTTCCATTGATCATAAAATTGTTTTTGACATTTTTAAGATATGTTTCTTCATAGATGCGAACATGGATTTTATACCACAGAAGCATTCTTCTCGTTGCATGGAAGCATCCTTTTCTTGCTGCTGACATCAATCATAAATTGCTTCCAACCAAAATAGTTCCTTTTTTGGTGCAAGCGAAATGATATTTTCTTATAATGGAAAATTTGATTCACAAAAGGACAACATGAATGATCAAGCATTGAAATATATTAATCCGATGGGAACATAAATTTGCAAATTTATTTTGTAACAAAATAAAAAAACCTATTACAACACTACTTTCATTTCATCGTAGCCGACATAGGGAGGGCACTGGACAATCTGAAAATGACAAGATCCATGTGTGCCATGAGCTCTAACATCATTCGTAGTAATACCGAAAACTCAGAGATGTGCCTGGTTGATCTCGAACTCAGCGCATGACATTATCATTGGGAATCTATAGAACTGAACCATTTGGTGAGAAAGAATGAAGCCCACAAGTTAGTGGTTAGTACACAAATTCACTAAAAGTAATACAATGATAGTATAGAGTATAATGTAGGAATAGAAGCAACGGTAGCAACGGTTGAAGCAGACACATATAATGCGGGATAATGCGAGTGGGAGCTCGCTCGTTGTCGCGGTAGATAATGCGAGTGCAACCACCGGATTGGACAGCGCACCGGTGTGTTGGATCTCACCGGCATAGTTGGTATGGCAGGTTCATGGCGAAGAGATGGAAAGCGGCAGGGAAGTTGCGAGATCGGCGTTGGAGACAATTCAGGAGCAGGCGAGATGGGGAATTGGTCGGGTGGGTTTTAGCTAGGAAGGCGATATTAATGCGGGATAATTGACGAGCGATTATAGGTGGGACCTGGCGAAAAAAATTGGCCTGGTGTGGAATCGACGTCTCCGGATTGGTCTGATGATTTCATCCTATAGGACTACTGATGTACATCAATCACATTTGTGTGGCGTCGTTGTTTTTTTTTTTTTTTTTTTGAGCATCAGTGTGTGGCGTCGTTGGTTAATTCTTTGGTAGTTGTGGTAGCTCCGTGTCACTGCCCTCGTTATGTGGTACCGCCCTCTGGGCTTGGTCGGTAATCTAGATATATATTTTTGCCAGTATTTGGTTATTGGATAGCATGGAAAGTACATTTTCTTTTTACTAAATGGATGCCTCTTTAGACGTCAAACGTTAGATAATGTAGACTTTTCCGGTGCTATATTCTTTTTTAGTTTTTTTTCCCGGGAAAGAACGAATCTCCTTGTCGATTTTCGCTAGAGAGCTTGCTTCACATGCATGCAGTAAGTTTAGGGAGAGATCGATGAGCACGGTACTCTTCAAGTCAGTCAACGTAGGACCCATAAAAACGGGCTGATAATTTGTTTTACACAATCATCATTTGCATGCAGAGCATTTGGTTCCGATTCGTTTTTCAAGTCTGAACGTGAATGCTTTTGTGCCTGCAGAGGGGGCGAAGTCACGAGCTCATGACAGTCTAGCTATAAATCCAAAAACCAAGGACAAATCGCGTGAAAGAGTGTCAGGGGAAAGACCAAGAGCACAATGATGATGGCCGTCAAGACGACTGAGACGAATCGCGTGAACATGTTTTTGACTGGGAATTTCCGGTGTCGGTGGAAACTGTTGAGGCACCCAAATACACGTGTCTTTCTCTGGCTGGATCGAAATGGCTTGGTATCTCATCATCTCCTCGCAAGAAGGAATCGCACACAATTTGCAGCAGACGCCAGTCCTTTGAAGTTCTGCGTCAAGCTGCAGGGGAATCAACAAGTCCGGCCGGCCATCATCGAAGCAGCGAGCGAGCAGCTGCCATGGGAATGGATTGATTTTTAGCCGAGTTGGCAGGCATCGCTGTTGGTCGCATCTTCTCCACGTGAAAATGGTGGATCCGTGTACGTACGTAGGAAAAAAAAAACTGGTGCTGGCATGATGGCGCTTGAGGTAGCCAGTGCCAGGCTAGCTCTTTTATAGGGCTCGATCCACCGTTCAAGCGTCCATCCATCCATCCATTGCAATGGCGCAAATAACCATCTCCGCGGTAGCTATAGCGGCAGCGGTACTTATACTAGTGCCGGTGTTCACTTTCACTAGAGGAACAGTAGAAGCAGCTGATCCGATCGGGATGCCCAACTGCGTCATCTCCTGCGGCGACGTGGAGGTGCCGTACCCGTTCGGCATTGGCGCGAACACCAGCTGCTACCTGCCAGGCTTCAACCTCACCTGCGACAACACTACCGGCTCAAGCCCACGGCTGCTGCTGGACGCCGACGGCACTATTCAAGTCCTCGGCATCATGAACCTCGATTCGGGGGGCTACATGTACGTCCAACGCAATGGTGACGTTAAAATCAAAGTCGATGCCAATGGCAATGGCAACGGCACGTTCAGCCAAGGCCTTAAGCACGACGGACCATACATGTTGCTAACCGTGTTGCTGCCCTTTAGGAGCGAGCTCATCTTGATGGGCTGCAACGTGCAGGCGACGGTGAAGAGTGGCAACGCCACCGTGGCCAGCTGCACCTCGCTTTGTGATGACACAGCAGACTATGAAACCAGCGTGATCGACCGATGCTCTGGCGGCAGCACAGGCTGCTGCCGTGCGAACATCATCAAGCCGGGCTACGACGACGACGGACGTGGCGAAGTATACAGCAGCAGTAGCACCGCATATGACGTGCAGCTCAGACGGTTGGGTCGTTGGAACCGTAGCGCGGACCGGGACCGATTCCCGGTGCGTGTGTTTATCGCCGAACGTGGGTGGTTCGACAATACCTCCGTCTCAAACGACCTCCTGCAGACTGGCCGACCCCCATCAAAGGAGACATTGAAAGTTCCCGTTTGGCTGTCGTGGGAGGTTGTTGACCATCCTAACAGGAGCAGTGTCTGCAAGAGCAACCACAGCCAACGCGGAAATGGCCGAAAAAGAGGAGGCTATGCATGTGCCTGCAAAAATGGTTACGAAGGCAATCCTTACCTCACAGACGGGTGCAAAGGTATGTATAATTAAGAAAAACTTAATGATGATAATTTTATTGTTTTGATTGATCAGTGGGTCTACATTTGAAAATGTAGATATCGATGAGTGCGAGTGGTCACCAGCACTCACTGGATGCTATGGTGAATGCATCAACACGGAAGGATCCTTCATGTGTGGGTGCCCGCCAGGAACCACCGGCAACTTCACCATACCCGGTGGGTGCATCAACACGGAAGGTACGTCAGCAAATTCATGACTGACAGTTTTCCTTTTGTTTTCTGGAAAACTGACAGACAGTTTTCCCTTGCGCCAACAAATCATATAAATTTTTCCTTCCAAGAGCATGTACTACAGCGCTATTTTTGATACATTTTCCTGTCATTTCTACACAAACAGTGTCATAAGCTACTAATGCCCCTCCTCTATCCCGATTATGTGAACATGTTTTAATTGGTCTTTTTATGCGGATGATGTTTTAATTGGTCTTGGCCAGGCTTTGACCAATAATTACTCCTTTAATATGATTTATGTCATACAATGTCACAACGATACAAGCACTTTTCATATAAAATAATAGCACCAGTCTTTAATGACATACATACGAAGTTTTTTTTCTGGTTCAAAGCCTTGTCTTTATCAATCAAAACACACTCTACTTATTTGAGGGTACTACACTGGTGTCAATCCAAATCCCCCCCAAAAAACCATGAATATACATGTTCACAAAAATTTATCATTTCTGCAGTAACACAAAAATTGTGGTGGTTAAAATTTAGTTTATGGAGCACTGAATTTGTTTTTGCCTAAAGTAGAAGCTATCTCTTTATATTAAATTCACACTAGAAATGAATCAAATATTTACGCGTGTAAACTTTGATATAAAATTGTACAATTTCTAGTGTCCATTTCGATTTAGTCCTTGGGAGACATCTTCTCTGCTATTAAATCCAATCCCAACTCTCGATATATGAACCCATGAGATTATATTTTATCTATAATGTAAATTATGTTTTTTCTGTAATTCTATGTAACGTGAAAGAATTTAATCTATATCCCAACTCTCTATGGAGCACTAATTTTCTATACTCCCGGGAGTATGTACTCCCATCTTCAATATACCCTGTAGACGCATTAATTATAACTCTTTATCATTCTCAATATACTTCATTAAATATTTTAGGATACCCCAATACGAGTTTTGTGGAAAAAAATATCATTTTTGACGTACTTTTTGCAATATATCTTGTTCACATACGAACAAATCAGTATATATGTAAACCTTTAAAAATATGTAGACTCACATAATTTCTTCCATGAAAATCATTTTAAGGTATCTAGTAGTTAATAATGAAGTATATTAAAAATAATAAAGAGGTATAAAAGATTCATCTATGTGGTATATGAGGAGCGGGAGTACGTACTCTCCGGAGTATACAACCATTTTCCTATATATATATATATATATATATATATATATATATATATATATATATATATATATATATATATATATATATTCCTATGCTCTCATTTGACTTCTGATGTAAAATAAAATTTACGGGGCGTACAAAAAGGTTTGTGGGGAAGGGGGGGGGGGGGGTATGTGCTTACTGTAACTTTTATATCTTTGTAGAACAAATTATACATAGCTTGTGTTGTTGCGAGTTCTACATTATTATCATTTTTCTCTCAGTTCACAAATGACTTTCTTTTAGTCACATTTCGTGGATACTTGTGTCTATCAATCTTTCACATGCGTACTATTTCCCCCCTAAAAAACTGAAACATTATAAGATAATTTTAATTGCAACATTGACATGAAAATTCCCACACCAAAATTGATTGATGTTAGAATTAATTTTATAGGTACTTTACAACTAGTGTTTTGAAATTAATTTTATAAAATCATATTTATTGTAGGCATAGCTTAACCCAAAACTATCTTTAAATTATTTGGATTCTATAGCTGAATACATATGAGATGAAATTTTTTGTCTTGAGAAGTATTCAATAATATTATTTTGTATTTATAATTATTTAAGGATAAAATTAGAGATGTAAGTTGTGTTTTAGAGATCATGGCAATGCCCAAAAAGTTAAGGTTCTACGGAACGTGCGACAGAGCGAGCAATTTTTTCATATGTGTTCCTTGTTCATATGGAACTATTCTGTCAACTAGTCATCTTTTGTTTCCAAAATATTTTAAAAACACAGGAATAGGAAAAAAAATAGGATTGGAATTTCATGGTCATTCCAATCCTATAGGATTTTGGGCTGTTTGATTGCATCATAGGAAAAAACAAAAGATTATTTCAAAGAGGTTTGAGTGCATGGTAGAAATCCTATGGGAAGTAGTACACAGAATCCTTAGAAAAAATTCCTATAGGATTCAATTCTCAAACAACCAGCATAGGAAACAAATCCTAAGGTTTAGGATCTTCCAAAACTCCTATGAAAATCCTTTGAATCACAGGAGCCCTAAGATACTAAACACCTTAGATTTGGAGCCTCCTAGTGCGCTCGGACTGTGGGGGTTGCTATGAGGCCCATCTGTAAGAAAATGTTCTATTGGTTGAGAGTATAACACACCTAGTCGTAATGTGCCGGTCGGTTTTCCCGATTTTGAGAAGGTATTGCTTGAGTTTTATTTTTACTTTGTTTATTTATTTTTCAATATGTTTTACTAGGTTTTTTATTTTTACTATTTTTATCTTCTTATTTTTTCACTTTGTACTTATTGAATATTTATATAAAAACATGAACATTAAAATATGATTAATTATGAAAATCTGCAAACTTTTTGTGGATTCCTGAAAAAATTCACCAATATTTTTAATGTTCAAGGTTTTGAAAGCCTCTGAACTTTTAAAATTTGTGAAACTTTTTCACATTTAGAAACATTCTTTGAAATCCATGAATATTTTTTAAAATTTTGCCATTTTAAAAAAAATGTCATGATTTTTTAGTTTGCAACTTTAAAAAATTCCATGTTAACAAACTTTTTCAAATTAAAAACATGGTAGCCTTTTTTTTCTAAACTAGCAGTGGAATAAGCAGAAAAAACTAAGCGAATGTGCGGAGTAGGGAGCCAAGCCGATCGAACAAGAGCTTCATTGGCCAGACACGCGAGCATTATAGTAGCAATTCCACGTTTCAGCATCAGATAAGAGCTCCCAAGGGGCTCACACAACCAACGTCGGCTGGCACCGAAGCAAAAAATTTCGAAACGGAGGCAAAAGTTTTGCCTCATCTATTAATTAAGAAGAAGAGAGTTGTACCGAAGCAAAATTGTGTATGGACACCATCGTCACGAACCAAACAACTGCAATCTTCTCTCAGAACAAATACCATGCATTTCAACACCGATCCAACACAATATATGAATGAAAAAAATACCACCAAAACATAATTAAAACCCAAGCCAATGTAGATAAAACCAAAACAAGACAATCGACCATAATAATCTGCTAGAGAAAAAGAGTTAATCCAACTAGTGAAGAATAGAGTGGCTAAGCGTGTGTTAGGCTCTAGTATAATAGACAACTAGCGTGGTGAATCGCGCATTTGTGTGGCTAGATTTTATATATATATATATATATATATATATATATATATATATATATATATATATATATATATATATATATATATATATATATATATATACATACATATATATATATATATAGATTTTATATAAGTATCTTGTTTTCTCGCATTTCACAAACTAAACTGTTTTTAAAAATATTTCACACCACTGACCCTTTTGTACAGCTCCCGACAGTAAGGCGCTGCACTCGACTGTGCAACTCCTTACAGCTAGGCGCTGCACAATATAGTGCAACTCCTTACAGCTAGGCGCCTATGTGTTAGGCGCTGCACGCTGCACAGTAGAATGTAGTGCCTTGCTGTTAGGCGCTGAACATTAAGGGTCAGCAGGGTGAAATATTTTCAAACATAGTTTAGTTTGTGAAATAGTTTTGGCCTGGGGTCAAATTTATGTCTTTCCCTACTTCTCACTCATTTCCAATCACCATGAACATCGACAAGGGCACATTTATAAATTTCAGGCTTATTAAGTAGGGTTTCTTTTACCATCGTTGGATATTGCAAATTGTCTAACTGAAATAATAGTAAAATTCCATACATAGGAAAGATTTTTTTTTCAATATACAATATAGTTACTTGAATTAGTTATTTTGGACCATCTAAATATGTTTTAGGGAAAATGTGCTATAATAGAATAGTCAAATTTCACACATACAAAATAGTTTCTTTTTATCCACAAATTAGAATGTTTGATATAATATATATTCTTAAATTACCTAGATCATGTATGGACATGTTGTTGGGGAACGTTGCATGAAAATAAAAAAAATCCTACCAAACACCCAAGATCTAATCTAGGAGATACAAAGCAACGAGAGGGGAGTATGTCTATATACCCTTGTAGATCAAAAGTGGAAGCATATATAACGCGGTTGATGTAGTCGTACTCTTCGTGATCCAATCACGATCCAATCCGATCTAGCGTCGAACGGACGGCACCTCCGTGTTTAGCACACGTGCGGCTCGATGACGTCTTCTCCTTATTGATCCAGCAAGCAAGAGAGGAGAAGTAGATGGGATCTCAACCAGCACGGCGATGTGGTGAGATGGTGGTGGTGCAATCCCGACAGGGCTTCGCCAAACGCTGTCGGAACCAATCTGAGGAGAAAACGGAGTTTTGGGTGAGGTAGGGCTGCCGCCGGTGCGTGGGATTTGGTGTGTCCAGCCCCTCCCTCTCCCCACTATTTATAGGAGGCAGGGGGCGCAAGCGCGCAGCCTTTGCCCCTCCTCCAAGGGAGGGGGCGCCGGCCTAGGGAGGACTCCTCCCTTCCCAAGGCACCTAGGGGGTGCCTTTCCCCCTTAGGACTCTTTCCCCTCTCCATGTTCTAGGTGCATGGGCCTCTTGGGGCTGGTGCCCCTGGCCCATGTAGGCCCGGGCGCACCCCTTACAGCCCATGTGGGCCCCCGGGGCAGGTGGACCCCCGGACCCCTTTCGGCACTCCCGGTACAATACCGATAATGCGCGAAACCTTTTCGGCGACCAAAACATGACTTCCTATATATAAATATTTACCTCTTGGACCATTCTAGAGCTCCTCGTGATGTACGGGATCTCATCCGGAACTTCGAACAACATTCAGTTACCAATGCACATATCCCAATACTACTCTAGCATCGTCGAACGTTAAGCGTGCGGACCCTACGGGTTCGAGAATCATGTAGACATGACCGAGACACCTCTCCGGTCAATAACCAATAGCGGGACCTGGATGACCATATTGTTTCCTACATATTCCACGAAGATCTTTATCGGTTGAACTAGGATGTCAAGGATTCAGTCAATCCCATATGCAATTTCCTCTGTCCGGCAATATGTTACTTGCCTGATTCGATCGTTGGTATCTCCATACCTAGTTTAATCTCGTTACCGGCAAGTCTCTTTACTCGTTCCGTAATACAAGATCCCGTGACTAACTCATTAGGCACATTGCTTGCAAGCCCTTTACGATGTTGTATTACCGAGAGGACCCAGAGATATCTCTCCGTCACACAGAGCGATGAATCCCAGTCACAATCCATGCTAACCCAGCAAACACCTTCAGAGATACCTCTAGAGCGCCTTTATAATCACCCAGTTAAGAAGTGACGTTTGGATACACACTAAGTATTCCTCCGGCGTCAGGGACTTGCATGATCTCGTGGTCTAAGGAACAGATACTTGACATGATGAAAGTTGTAGCAAATAACTAAACAATCTGATGCTAAACTTACGGTTGGGTCTTGTCCATCACATCATTCTCCTAATGATGTGATCCCGTTATCAAATGACAACTCATGTCTATGGTTAAGAAACCTTAACCAACTTTGAACAACGAGCTAGTCTAGTAGAGGCATACTAGGAACACGGTGTAGTTTATGTATTCACACATGTATTTAAGTTTCGGTCAATACAATAGTAGCATGAACAATAAACATTTATCATGAACGAGAAATATCATAATAACTATTTTATTATTGCCTCTACGGCATATTTCCAATACTTATGTACGTAAAATATGTTTCTTTCATATTTTTTATTTCATTCCAAAATTTATATTTATAAAATAGATGTATTATGGATCCACGTAATAATTACTACTATTTATTGTTTATTTGAAATTGGTTACTTGTGGTTTTGTGATGGTATTTATACAAAAGCCAAATTGCTAATGTTGTAGTTTAGTTTTTGAAATTCATATGTAAATAGGGTTACATTATTTAAATTAGAGAACTATTTCCAATGCAACTGCGTGTCTTGATTTAATGTGTGTGTATATATCCTACCACGTGGTGGTAGTTATCCTAATGTCTCATATAGTATCATGAGGTAGTATATATATTACTTTTGCCACGGAATGACATTTGTGATGTATTGTCAAAAATCTAAGAGTGGGAAAAGTGAGATGTTAAATTCTAGAGTGGCAAAAGTAAAGTCGGCAAAAGCTAAAGTTGGAAAAACTAAGTTTTCCCTTTATCATTCTAAGTATGTTCATATACTATATCTAAGATATTTGAAAGCAAGTTATACAATTTTTTTTTGCATGTGAGTCCTTTTTATTGTTTATTTTGAAAGTACCTTCATCTTTGGACATATAAAATAGTATACTAAAAATAGTATATATTACCTAAAAAAGAGATATATAATACCCCAAATATTTGATATACTACATACTACACATACATACTCTCAATTTTGACGAATACTATAAGATTAGAATTTTCTATCATAGCTTACCACAAAACTAGTTACGATTTTCGCCGGTGTAAAAGTTCTTAAAAATTCGGAAGATAGGTGAACAAGTTGCAATTTTCAACGATATATACTAATCACTAATGTATATAGGGCTGGGTACACCCATTTTTTTTCAATCTAGGCATTTGTGATTCTTCGTCAATAGGTAGTCACACAACAATAACATGGCGGTACGTTTTCCCACGTAAATATCTTCTACACAACCCTTTCTCGTTTATATACACCGGCTATAGACGTTTGTCTTCAAAGTGAAGCGAGCACGACCTTGGGGCAGCTGCGTGAGGGTGTGCTAGAGGTCGTACCAGCGGGGCCAGTTCTCGAATGCTAATAAACATGCCCTAAATCGGTGATGCTTGAATCAGAAACCGTAGTTTGCCTGATGTATCAAACAATACCTGGACTTGTGAAATCTTGAACCATGTCTGATATATTTTTCTGGTTGCAACACACGGACCCTTTTGCTAGCCTATACTAATATTAAATATTAAAAATGGGCAGATCTAATAATTAATCTCGGTCATCAAATCATGTCAATTAAATGACCTAGACAACTCCAATAATAAGTGTTGAACATGTTTAGATTGCAATTAATATTATCCCACATATAAATGTTTGTGTTAATCACACAAGTAACCCGTAGTTGGTATTTTACCTAATATATGAATGTGCAATTGATTTCCTCCCTAATATCAATGTGCAATCCCCGTACGCATTTACTAGTTTGTACTAAATTTACATGTCTAAAAACGTAATCCATCCATTGCCCCTCCGCCCTCGAAAAAATGGTCCCAATATTCCAAACTGTTTGACTACACTCATATAAGTAGACAGACACATGGAAAGTAGAAAATCACGGAAAACCGAACTATCATACAATACTTACCTTATGTAACATATAGAGAGACTGTAGAAAGGGATAGGATAGTTATTTTTTGCAAGAGACTTGCTGTAAATTCCATAACTTAATAAAGAAAAAAAAACCCACATATACATAACATAAATATAATACTAACAAATAAGACGAGATTCGACCTCCCCCTACATATTTATTTCTTCTCCTATACAAAAGCTAGCAAGACCCACTCCATTGGTAATTTCATCAATAACACCCTTATTAAAAAAACTCCGTTATTAAGGTTAAACCTCTTATGCCAAGGGTAAATATCCTAGTACAGAAAATATCTATATAATCACGATTATATGACCAACTTATACCTTGCCATGGGCAGCTCGGCCCGGACGACCCGACCTGACCCGGACCGAAAATCCCGGGCCGGGCTGAGCCCGAGCGTGCCTTCGGGCCAGACTCGGGCCTGGAAATCAAGCCCAACGGGCAGATCGGGTCGAGCTCGGGCTTGCACAAAACAAGATTTTAGCCGTAGCCGGGTCGGGCCGTGTCAGGCTTTTTCGGGCTCAGGCCTGATTTACTCTGCCCGATGGTCGGGCCTGGGTTTTTAGCACCGAGTTTTTTTTGGCCCGGCCCGATCCGAGGTATGCCCAGGTATAGACCAACTGTATATGTTTTTTTACTTGATCTAAAAATTCTTTTTTAGGATTTCCTTTGCATGATGTTGCCACTTTGTTTCACTAACATTTATGTCTGAAACAGATATTTGCAGGACATCCTGCGGGGATGTGGAGGTGCCATACCCGTTTGGTATTGGCTCGTCCAAGTGCTACTGGCCAGGGTTCCGCCTCGAGTGTTACACGGGCTATCAACCCCCGCGTTTGTTACTCAGTAATGGTCGGTTCCAGGTCGTCGGTATCTCCCTTCACAACTCCACGATGCGTGTTATCCGGATCGACAACCTTAGGCCCTACACAACGTTACCAACTTCAATGGCCACTGATTTAGGGGAGGAATTCCCTTACTTTCCCGATGATGAAGAGGTGCCCTACTCGCTCTCCACGAGCAATGAGCTTGTCGTCACGGGGTGCAACGCGCATGCGACGTTGGTGGGGCACAACAACCCAGCCATTATCAGTGGCTGCGCCACCTTCTGCTACTACAACGACACCGGTGGAGTTTGGGGCGAGGGGTCGTCAACAAATGGCATCCACGGGGAAAACGACGGCGACAAGTACTGCTATGGCAAAGGGTGCTGCAAGGCGCGCATCTCCGAGTCCGTGGATGGGATGCCAAAGAAATTGGTCTTCAAATGGCTGGACGCCACCAGCAACTCTCAATCGGTCTTCGTGTTCATCGCAGAGGAGGGATGGTTTGATCCGTGGGGTGTCACCGGCAAACTAATGCGGGGGGGTTATCGTGCGGATGCTATGAAGGTTCCCATTCTTCTCCGTTGGGAGGTGTTCCTGCCGCATAGTGGCTCGTCATCAGCCAACGTGAGCTCACACCCGGACTGCAACGGCGGGGATTATCAGGTCACGCCACGCGACCAGATCTGCAAGAGCAAGCACAGCCAGTGCAAACGTGGGAACAGAGGCTATACGTGCCAGTGCAACGAGGACGGCGGTTACCACGGCAATCCATACCTCGTCGGCGGATGCAAAGGTACGATCCGTCATTCCGTCCATCGCTGCAGTATATTATGTACTCTCTCCATTTCAAAATGAGTGTCTTTGATTTAGTGCAGTTTTAGTATTATGTACTACCACCACTACTGAATTTCAACTTTTCTCTTCTGGTCTCCAGATGAACGCGCCGAATACTTAAAAGGTGAGCACCAAATGCTGCAAACCCAATTTTCCTACTTACATTAACGCGACAGTCTGGTATTCCCTTATCACCACTACTACTCAACTTCGATCGATAGCTCCTTCCAATATACTTTCATATGCTGTGAATATTCTCGCTCTTTTGTTGTGCGAGGTAATATTGCTGTTCTTCATATAGAAGTTTCTTGTAGAATGCAGATCGGTTCTGAAATATGTGTTTTAAAATTTCCAAGATTTTTTTATTAATATATGACAAATTGTTCTCTTTGACGATGGTGTTGGCTGGCTCTACATGGCTTCTGCCTTTCCTTTTAAAATTTCCTCTGTCTCTGCAGAATATCTTTTCTTACAAGTATCTGTTACTACCTCCGATCCAAGGTGAACATGTTCTTATTACATATCATAAAGATAAAATCATAAATTTGTACTAACATATAATTTAAAAGTATCGATCAAAGATACTTATTGGAGACCATCTCAATATCAAACAATCATCAGCTTATGAACCAAGGGAGTATTACAACTAGACTACAATCAATGAGTGAAATGAAAATATGTAAAAACATCAAGAAAAAACATCAAGTAATTAATTTGTGACCAAATTCCGGAAACAGTTGTCATTCTTATGTCCATGATCTGAACATTGTTTCGCTATACCTATTACTCCCTCCCGTTCCTAAATGTTTCATATTGGATATCAACATGGCTTTCAAAACACAACCAACCTTGACCATTAATTTATGTTTCGGTATATTTATAATACCTAATAAACTCATAAACTTTTGAGACAAAATTATGCATGGTATTAAATACACATACCAGAGAATATGAATGATAAAGAGTTTTTTTTTCAGGTTTAAGCATCACTATGGGAGTTGCTAGTGGGGCAGGCCTCATCCTTGTGGTCCTCATTGCATACTTTATCTCCTACAAATTTAAGCATCAAAGGGCACAAATGTTGAAACGGAAATATTTTGAAAAAAACCGCGGGCAATTGTTGCAACAATTGGTATCACAAAGAGCTGATATTGCAGAGAAAATGATCATAACTTTGGAAGAGCTAGAGAAGGCAACAAACAATTTTGATAAAGCTCGTGAACTTGGTGGTGGTGGGCATGGTACTGTCTATAAAGGGATTTTGTTGGATCTCCATGTTGTAGCCATCAAGAAACCAAAGATGATTGTTCAAAGGGAGATTGATGAGTTTATTAATGAGGTTGCTATCCTATCACAAATCAACCATAGGAATGTAGTAAAACTATATGGTTGTTGCCTTGAAACAGAAGTGCCACTGTTAGTCTACGAGTTCATATCCAATGGAACTCTTTATGACCATCTTCATGTCGAAGGACCAACATCATTGTCATGGGCTGATAGGCTACGAATAGCAACAGAAACTGCAAAATCACTTGCCCATCTTCACTCAACAGCTTTAGTACCTATCATCCATAGAGATGTCAAACCTGCTAACATACTTTTGGATGATACTCTGACAGCAAAGGTAGCAGACTTTGGAGCTTCAAGGTACATTCCATTGGACAAATCAGGGCTAACAACAAATGTGCAAGGTACACTAGGATATCTGGATCCAATGTACATGCACACATGGCGCCTCACGGAGAAAAGTGATGTTTATAGCTTTGGTGTTATGCTTATAGAGTTGATGACTAGAAAGAAGCCATTTACATATATGGCTCCCGAAGGAAATGGTCTTGTGGCACATTTTGCTATCTTATTTGCCAGAGGCCATTTGGTGGAGATATTAGATCCACAAGTTCTGAGCGAGGGTGGCAATAGAATTGATGAAATCGCTGCAATTGCGGTAGCATGTGTAAAATTAAGAGGGGAGGAAAGGCCAACCATGAGACAGGTAGAATTGCGATTGGAAGTTGCTCAATCACCTGAGGAATTCGAGGTGGATGAGGATATTGCAGAAAATTCTCAATTAGCACGTGGAGCTGGATTGACTAGCAGGCAGTATAGTATGGAAGAAGAGTATGTGTTGTCTGCAAGATATCCACGGTAGTTCTGCTTACACATGAGTTGAACATGGTTAGCTATCAGAGATTTATGTGCAATGTACTACCTTAGTGAAAAAGGTGTTTCCAAACCTTTTTCTCTGATTTCAACTTTGTTTCGTACCTTTTTATAATTTTTCATATTCAGTGAATGCTTATCGTCCGCTTTGTAAGCTCATTGTACTCAATTTGTATGTCTCTAGGACAAAGATGCCTCTCACCTTGTTGTAATGGCAGTAGTTTTTCTACATACCTAAGTTGTGTGATCGTTGGCTTCACAGAGTGAGTCCCAGTGAAGCCCCATTTGACTCCCTTAAAATACCATTTCAAACATGAGAATTCCATATGTGCTTAACCAAAGAATGCTTAAAGAGATCATAACTAATAGTAGTTGGAGGACCCATTATCCCTAAGGAATTTAAAATCTACTTGCTGATCTGAATCAACTTAACCTTAACGTTCGTACTGTTTACACATTTACACATTGTTTTCATGCCATGCAAGAACATTATATTTGCAACCGACTAAAGATGCCATATATGCATTGTGAACAACAAATTCTTCAAGAAATGTCTTGCATGAAATTTTTCATCTTACCTGAAAGGTTGGAGCGAATCCAGGGCTCTAGAAGAATCTGCTTTCATAAACATCCATAACTTCAAAAGTTTTTTTTTTCTCAAGAAGGGTAACCGTCCATGACCTTTACATATTTGGATGAATAAGATGTAGGGTTATTATTGTAATCTTGTTGAATAAGTTTAGCATTTACAACCTGAAAATCATTTCATACAAAACCTGAACATAAAAACAACTTCTCCCCAAAATATAATAGAACATAAAAATAACTTTAACTCCAAAAAATTGCATAGCTTTATGACCCTTTTAGCACAACAATATTATTAAATTGAGCTCAGAAAAGACATTTATTTCTAATAAAAACATATCAGAAGAATGCAGAGATTGACAATTTCAAGTCCCAACAGAAGAAAATACAAAATAGATAAATAACAGAAGAAAAAAACAACAACTACTAACTGTTGCATGACCAATTTTGTAAGATGCTGATGGTTTCATCCCAGGACATATCCCATGCTGAATCTCAATGCTGTTGAACATGAAGAAAAATCATCTGACATGACCTACATCAATAAATATCCAGAAGTAAAAAAAGCACTTGATAGTGGATGTAACAATATATCCAACATTTAGTGTAGCCTGTAATATATTAAAAAAATATTTATGGCTACTCAAAGTCTCAAACCAGAAAATTCAAAGGAACATGCTCTGGTTTTACTCCAAGAGGATAGTGAGCGGTTATGCACTGACAAAGATCTATTAAAAGTTTAAAAGTCACCAAATGGTAGTATCACCAAGATAAACTTTTGAATAAAACAACACCAAATGAAAACAGAGCTTTGATAATTTGAAGGAGAAAGATGCAGCTACGTCAGAACTAGGACACAGGTACTAGAGATCCAATAAATATTCTTGTGTAAAACTTGAAAAACACAACTGATGTTACCCGCAACAATTTAACTTGATATTTTCAATAGGTATCTGCAATTTCACCATAAAATGAAACACATCAAAGCCAGGTATAAACAGCAGCAACCTGCCAACCACAACCAATTGAAAAATAATTCAGCAAATCAGTCCAATTACCTTCAAGCAGCTGGCTGCAGACTTGTGCAAGTCTAATATGCATCCAGGGGCTAACGTACATCCGTGCACTAAGCCCCTAGTTACCATCAAAAAATAGATGATTTTTCTTGGTATATTTTTACAGCAGCGCACAACATCCATATTGTATCATGCCATAACATACAGTGATGCTATGCCTATTCTGAACTTCCTAATCTACAATGAACAGCTTGCTATTCACCTGGAAACCGCCACAAATGAGGAAAAAAACTGTCCAAGTTTTCTCAAAAGGATAGGTAAAAATGTTTGCTGGTCGCTTGCATTAGACAACTGATCTGTGCTCTCCTCAGGCACCACAGAAGTCCACTCAGTGGCCAGCCATTGTTTCACCCTGTCTCGCTTCGCCACGAGCCGGCCTTTGTTCCTTGCGGACAGCCGCAGAGGGCTCCCCATCCGGCTCAGAACCTCTTGTGCCAGCTCCCGCACTTTGGGCTCACCCCGGACATCGCTGTGCTTCCCGACACCACAAACGACAGACACTTCCAATGGCAATGTGTGGCCCCCTTTCACTGCGTCCACCCACTGCAGCATCAGGACATAGGCTGAAGTTATACTGAACCCATGCAGGTTCAGCTTCACCTCAGTTTCTGACCAAACCATCGCCTTGTTCAACACTGACGAGGCTGCCAGAAGCTCCTGCACCACCTCAGCTTCTGCCGGCCATGGAGATGCAGACTTGAGCTTCCTCACCAACTGCGCCGCCGACAGCGGGAGCGAAGGGTCCAATTGGCGAGCCATCGACACCAACGTCGGGCATGAGTTGAGCACGAAATTGTAGGCTTTGGTTGTCGGCGCAACGTGCAACTTCGACATCTTCTTCAGCCACGCTAGCATCTTTCCGTGCTCACGGCAAGCGCTGTAGCACGAGAGGACAATGTTCGCCGCGCCGGTGCCCAGGCGGATGCCGGCGTCAGACATGGACGCAATCACCCTCTCCATCTCAGCCAATTGGCCTGCCTTCCCATAGCATTTCGCCACCAATCCGAACTGAAACGCATCCGGCTGGTATCCCAGAGACACCATCTCCTTGAGCGCCTCCTCGGCCTCGGCGGCGAGGCCCAACATGCACAGGGATTTAATCATGGCCATGTAGGTCTTGCCGCCCCCGGCGAGCGGCGTCGGCATCGCCCGGAGCTGCGCGTAGAAATCCATGGCCCGTCGCTTCAGTCCCCGCGAGGAGAAGGCCGCCATGAGGTCGCAGAAGAAGAGGGCCAGATCGGCGCCGGACTCGAGGCGTGCGGCGGAGTCGGCGATGAGGGATCTGGATTCCTCCGCGGTGCCGTTGGCCTCGAGCAAGGCGGCGACGGCTGCGGCGTGGATCGAGCTCCACTTGAACCACCGGGCCTGGGTCACCGCCTCGTAGAACTGCAGCAAACATGCAGAATTTCGCCGGCGAGGTCAGCGAGAGAGAGAGAGGGGAGTTGGAGAGAAGCAGGGATGCGCGGTGGCTCACGGGGACGGCGAGGGGGTCGGAGTCCATGAGGAGGCGGGAGAGCGCCGCGAGGGCGGCGCGCTCCGACTTGGTGCCGACGTAGCCGCGGATGACGCGCTCCGCCGCGCCCGCCGTCACCGTGCGCTCCAGCTCCGACATGAGCCGCCGCTCGCTCCGCCAGCTCGAGCCCCCTCCGGATGCGGCGCGACGCAGAGACGCCGACGCGGGGGAGAAGCTCCGGCGACGCAATGCGGCCGGCCCCGGCGCCGGTGGCGGTAGTGACGCCACCGCCGGCATTGCTGCTTGGGGGCAAGGAGCGCGCTAGGCTGTGCAAGTTATCAGATATAGAACGTACCTTATCTATCTGCTTACCAAAGTGCTCTATGCTATATACACGATGAAATTGCAGCCGACCTGTGCACGATCCCATGTGGCAGCACAGCAGCGCACGTACATGCAGGAGGGAGTTGGTTTTTCTGTTAGTTGATGCATGCACAGTGTGTATCGTTCGCAGTTCGTGCAGTCCGTGTCGTGTGTGAAGCCATTTCGGTGCTCAAAAGGAGATAATGTAACAGGGATACAACAATATGTTAAAAAATCATTTCATATTTCAAATTTAGTTGAAAAAAATACAGTACTTGTTAATATTGTATACTCCCTCCGTTCCTAAATATAAGTCTGTTTAGAGATTTCAACAAGGACTACATACGGAGCAAAATGAGTGAATCTACACTCTAAAATATGTCTATATACATCCGTATGTTGTAGTTCATTTGAAACCACTAAAAAGACTTATACTCCCTCCGTTCCAAAATTTTTGTCTTAGATTTGCCTAGATACGGATGTATCTAATATTAAAACGTGACTTGATACATCCGTATTTAGATAAATCTAAGACAAGAATTTTAGGACGGAGGGAGTATTTAGGAACGGAGGGAGTAGTTTGTTTTCAGTTTTAGATGTAGACTTAACGGTTCCATTTTTATTGGAGCAATGGGGGATTTTATTGGAGGATTCTATTATAGAAATGTGTAACAATTTAAGAAGAGACATATTTAAAAGACGAAAAAGATTGATTTCAAAAATATTTGATGAAATGATTAATTATATTTATTATTTAGGCAGGTTTATTAATTATAGAAGGTTTAGTACCTTAAGAGGGAGCAAAAAGCACACTAAAGTAAGGGCAACTCGAACGTGCCGACACAAACGAACGCGGATTTGATCTGCTTTTTGTCCGGCCCCGTCCATGTTTTAGCCAGTGCATCCAACCGGCTGATGCATTTCGTTCACGTGGCCGGTATGCAGCCATACTTTTACATAATTTTTGCATACAAATTTAAACATTGCCGAAAGTTTAAATCACATAGTTTCATCACAATGATCAATAGTTATAACCAAATAAAAATATCATAATTTGCAAACCAATGAAATTTAAATTGTTACAAATACATTAATATAAATACGGTTAAACACATGTCTCACCATCCGAAAGCGGCGCCGAAAAAGTTTGGGATTGAAGAGTGGGGACGTGCACTGAAAGTAATCGGCGAAGAATATGTAATGGCCGCTCTCTCTGTTGCGATTCAACACCGCAACATGGCTCGGGATCGAGCCCCTAAACCTCGGTCGCTGCCTAGCAATGCGGTCACTGACGACCATAGTCGCAACCACAAAATCCTCATCGACCAATGATGAATCTTCGAATGAACACATGAAGTTATTGAAAAAGAAATCATCCCCACTATCCATGGTACCTTGTGGGCAAAGCGTCGAACACCTTACAAGTGTGGTGGAGAAGTCGGCCGGTGAAGAGCCTCGTGTCATTCCCCCGTACAGGTAGCAAGCATGTTGAAGTGTGATGACCCACAAGTGTAGGGGATCTATCGTAGTCCTTTCGATAAATAAGAGTGTCGAACCCAAGGTGGAGCAGAAGGAAATGACAAGCGGTTTTCAGTAAGGTATTCTCTGCAAGCACTGAAATTATCAGTAACAGATAGTTTTGTGATAAGGTAATTCGTAACGGATAACAAATAATAAGAGTAAATAAGGTGCAGCAAGGTGGCCTAATCCTTTTTGTAGCAAAGGACAAGCCTGGACAAATTCTTATATAGAGAAAAGCATTCCCGAGGACACATGGGAATTATTGTCAAGCTAGTTTTCATCACGCTCATATGATTCACGGTCGTTACTTTGATAATTCGGTATGTGGGTGGACCGGTGTTTGGATACTGCCCTTTCTTGGACAAGCATCCCACTTATGATTAACCCCTATTGCAAGCATCCGCAACTACAAAAAAAGTATTAAGGTAAACCTAACCATAGTCCAAATCAGCCCCTTACGAAGCAACTCATAAACTAGGGTTTAAGCTTCTGTCACTCTAGCAACCCATCATCTACTTATTACTTCCCAATGCCTTCCTCTAGGCCCAAACAATGGTGAAGTGTCATGTAGTCGACGTTCACATAACACCATTAAAGGAGAGACAACATACATCTCATCAAAATATCGAACGAATACCAAATTTACATGACTACTTATAGCAAGACTTCTCCCATGTCCTCAGGAACAAACGTAACTACTCACAAATCATATTCATGTTCATAATCAGAGGGGTATTAATATGCATAAAGGATCTGAACATATGATCTTCCACCAAATAAACCAACTAGCATCAACTACAAGGAGTAATCAACACTACTAGCAACCCACAGGTACCAATCTGAGGTTTTGGGAAAAAGATTGGATACAAGAGATGAACTAGGGTTTTGTTGGGGAACGTAGTAATTTCAAAAAAATTCCTACGCACACGCAAGATCATGGTGATGTAGGGGAACGTAGCAGAAATTCAAAATTTTCCTACGTAACACCAAGATCTATCTATGGAGAGACCAGCAACGAGTAGTAAGGGGAGTGCATCTACATACCCTTGTAGATCGCTAAGCGGAAGCGTTCAAGTGAACGGGGTTGATGGAGTCGTACTCGTCGTGATTCAGATCACCGATGATCCTAGTGCCGAACGGACGGCACCTCCGCGTTCAACACACGTACAGCCCGGTGACGTCTCCCACGCCTTGATCCAGCAAGGAGAGAGGGAGAGGTTGAGGAAGACTCCATCCAACAGCAGCACAACGGCGTGGTGGTGGTGGAGGAGCGTGGCAACCCTGCAGGGCTTCGCCGAGCACCTACGGGAGAGGAGGAGGAGAACTTGGGGAGAGGGAGGGGCTGCACCAAAGGCATAAGGTGTGTTTGAGAGGCCCTCCTACCCCACTATATATAGGGATCCCAAGGGGGGGGTGCGCCAGCCCCTAGGAGATCCAATCTCCAAGGGTGCGGCGGCCAGGGGAGGAGTCCTCCCCCCCAAGGCACCTAGGAGGTGCCTTCCCCTGCTGGGACTCTTCCTTTAGGGTTTCCCCAGGCGCATGGGCCTCTTGGGGCTGGTGCCCTTGGCCCATGTAGGCCAAGGCGCACCCCCTACAGCCCATGTGGCCCCCCGGGGCAGGTGGCCCCACCCGGTGGGCCCCCGGGACCCTTCCGGTGGTCCCGGTACAATACCGATGACCCCGAAACTTGTCCCGATGGCCGAAACAGGACTTCCTATATATAAATCTTTACCTCCGGACCATTCCGGAACTCCTCGTGACGTCCGGGATCTCATCCGGGACTCCGAACAACATTCGGTAACCACATACAAGCTTCCTTTATAACCCTAGCGTCATCGAACCTTAAGTGTGTAGACCCTACGGGTTCGGGAGACATGCAGACATGACCGAGATGTTCTCCGGTCAATAACCAACAGCGGGATCTGGATACCCATGTTGGCTCCCACATGTTCCACGATGATCTCATCGGATGAACCACGATGTCAAGGACTCAATCGATCCCGTATACAATTCCCTTTGTCTAGCGGTATGGTACTTGCCCGAGATTCGATCGTCGGTATACCGATACCTTGTTCAATCTCGTTACCGGCAAGTCTCTTTACTCGTTCCATAACACATCATCCCGTGATCAACCCCTTGGTCACATTGTGCACATTATGATGATGTCCTACCGAGTGGGCCCAGAGATACCTCTCCGTTTACACGGAGTGACAAAATCCCAATCTCGATTCGTGCCAACCCAACAGACACTTTCAGAGATACCCGTAGTGTACCTTTATAGCCACCCAGTTACGTTGTGACGTTTGGCACACCCAAAGCACTCCTACGGTATCCGGGAGTTGCACAATCTCATGGTCTAAGGAAATGATACTTGACATTAGAAAAGCTTTAGCATACGAACTACATGATCTTGTGCTAGGCTTAGGATTGGGTCTTGTCCATCACATCATTCTCCTAATGATGTGATCCCGTTATCAACGACATCCAATGTCCATGGTCAGGAAACCGTAACCATCTATTGATTAACGAGCTAGTCAACTAGAGGCTTACTAGGGACATGGTGTTGTCTATGTATCCACACATGTATCTGAGTTTCCTATCAATACAATTCTAGCATGGATAATAAACGATTATCATGAACAAGGAAATATAATAATAATCAATTTATTATTGCCTCTAGGGCATATTTCCAACAGGTGATGCATAGCAACGAGAGGGGAGGGTATTGTCCACGTACCCTCGTAGACCGTAAGCGGAAGCGTTATGACAACGCGGTTGATGTAGTCGTACGTCTTCACGATCCGACCGATCCAAGTACCAAACGTACGGCACCTCCGAGTTCAGCACACGTTCAGCTCGATGACGATCCCCGGACTCCGATCCAGCAAAGTGTCGGGGATGAGTTCCGTCAGCACAACGGCGTGGTGACGATGATGATGTTCTACCAGTGCAGGGCTTCGCCTAAACTCCGCGACGATATGACCGAGGTGGAATATGGTGGAGGGCACCGCACACGGCTAAGGAACGATCTTGAAGATCAACTTGTGTGTCATGGGGTGCCCCCTGCCCCCGTATATAAAGGAGCAAGGGAGGAGCAGGCCGGCCCTAGGAGGGGGCGCACCAAGTGTGGAGTCCTACTAGGACTCCCTAGTCCTAGTAGGATTCCACCTCCCATATGGAATAGGAAAAGAGGAAGGGAAAAGCAGAAGGAAGGAAGGGGGCGCCCCCCTTCCCTAGTCCAATTCGGACCAAACCAATGGGAGGGGTGCGGCCACCCTTGAGGCCCTTTTCCTTCTTTCCCGTATGGCCCAATAAGGCCCAATACGTATTCCCGTAACTCTCCGGTACTCCGAAAAATACCCGAATCACTCGAAACCTTTTCGATGTCCGAATATAGTCGTCCAATATATCGATCTTTACGTCTCGACCATTTCGAGACTCCTCGTCATGTCCTGATCTCATCCGGGACTCCGAACTCCTTCGGTACATCAAAACTTATAAACTCATAATAAAACTGTCATCGTAACATTAAGCGTGCGGACCCTACGGGTTCGAGAACTATGTAGACATGACCTAGAACTGTTCTCGGTCAATAACCAATAGCGGAACCTGGATGCTCATATTGGCTCCTACATATTCTACGAAGATCTTTATCTGTCAAACCGCATAACAACATACGTTGTTCCCTTTGTCATCGGTATGTTACTTGCCCGAGATTCGATCGTCGGTATCTCAATACCTAGTTCAATCTCGTTACTGGCAAGTCTCTTTACTCGTTACGTAATGCATCATCCTGCAACTAACTCATTAGTCACATTGCTTGCATGGCTTATAGTGATGTGCATTACCGAGAGGGCCCAGAGATACCTCCCTGACAATCGGAGTGACAAATCCTAATCTCGAAATACGCCAACCCAACATGTACCTTCGGATACACCAGTAGAGCTCCTTTGTAATCACCCAGTTATGTTGTGACGTTTGGTAGCACACAAAGTGTTCCTCCGGTAAACGGGAGTTGCATAATCTCATAGTTGTAGGAACATGTACAAGTCATGAAGAAAGCAATAGCAACATACTAAACGATCAAGTGCTAAGCTAACGAAATGGGTCATGTCAATCACATCATTCTACTAATGATGTGATCCCGTTAATCAAATGACAACTGATGTCTATGGTTAGGAAACATAATCATCTTTGATTAATGAGCTAGTCTAGTAGAGGCATACTAGTGACAATATGTTTGTCTATGTACTCACACGTGTATCATGTTTCCGGTTAATACAATTCTAGCATGAATAATAAACATTTATCATGATATAAGGAAATAAATAATAACTTTATTATTGCCTCTAGGGCATATTTCCTTCAGTCTCCCACTTGCACTAGAGTCAATAATCTAGTTCACATCGCCATGTGATTTAACACCAATATTCATATCTGTATATGATTAATACCCATAGTTCACATCGTCATGTGATCAACACCCAAAGGGTTTACTAGAGTCAATAATCTAGTTCACATCGCTATGTGATTAACACCCAAAGAGTACTAAGGTATGATCATGTTTTGCTTGTGAGAGAAGTTTAATCAATGGGTCTGTCACATTCAGAGCCGTATGTATTTTGCAAATATTCTATGTCTACAATGCTCTGCACGGAGCTACTCTAGCTAATTGCTCCCACTTTCAATATGTATCCAGATTGAGACTTAGAGTCATCTGGATCGGTGTAAAAGCTTGCATCGATGTAACTCTTTACGACGAACTCTTTTATCACCTCCATAATCGAGAAACATCTCCTTAGTCCTCACTAATGATATTCTTGACCGCTGTCCAATGATCTACTCTTAGATCAAAATTGTATTCCTTTTCCAAACTCGGAGCAAGGTATACAATAGGTCTGGTACACAGCATAACATACTTTATAGAACCTATGACTGAGGCATAGGGAATGATTTTTCATTCTCTTTCTATCTTCTGCTGTGGTCGGGCTTTGAGTCTTACTCAATTTCACACCTTGTAACACAGGCAAGAACTCTTTCTTTGACTGTTCCATTTTGAACTACTTCAAAATCTTGTAAAGGTATGTATTCATTGAAAAAATTTATCAAGCGTCTTGATCTATCTCTATAGATCTTGATGCTCAATATGTAAGCAGCTTCACCGATGTCTTTCTTTGAAAAACTTCTTTCAAACACTCCTTTATGCTTTGCAGAATAATTATACATTATTTCCGATCAACAATATGTCATTCACATATACTTATCAGAAATGCTATAGTGCTCCCACTCACTTTATTGTAAATACAGGCTTCTCCAAAAGTCTGTATAAAATCATATGCTTTGATCAACTCATCAAAATGTATATTCCAACTCCGAGATGCTTGCCAGTCCATTGATGGATTGCTGGAGCTTGCACACTTTGTCAGCACCTTTAGGATTGAAAAAACCTTCTGGTTGCATCATATACAACTCTTCTTTAATAAGTCCATTAAGGAATGTAGTTTTGACATCCATTTCCAGATTTCATAAAATGTGGCAATTACTAACATGATTCGGACAGACTTAAGCATCGCTACAGTTGAGAAAATCTCATTATAGTCAACCCCTTGAATTTGTCGAAAACCTTTTGCAACAAGTCGAGCTTTATAGACAGTTACATTACCATCAGCGTCAGTCTTCTTCTTAAAGATCCATTTATTCTCAATGGCTTGCCGATCATAGGGCAAGTCAACCAAAGTCCATACTTTGTTCTCATACATGGATCCCATCTCAGATTTCATGGATTCTAGCCATTTTGCGGAATCTGGGCTCATCATCGCTTCCTCATAGTTCGTAGGTTCGCCATGGTCAAGTAACATGACTTCCAGAATAGGATTACCGTACCACTCTGGTGCGGATCTTACTCTGGTAGACCTACGAGGTTCAGTAGAAACTTGATCTGAAGTTTCATGATCAATATCATTAGCTTCCTCACTAATTGGTGTAGTTGTCATAGGAACCGGTTCTTGTGATGGACTACTTTCCAATAAGGGAGCAGGTACAGTTACCTCATCAAGTTCTACTTTCCTCCCACTCACTTCTTTCGAGAGAAACTCCTTCTCTAGAAAGGATCCATCTTAGCAACGAATATCTTGCTTTCGGATCTGTGATAGAAGTGTACCCAATAGTTTTCTTTGGGTATTCTATGAAGACGCACTTCTCCGATTTGGGTTCGAGCTTGTCAGGTTGAAACTTTTCCACATAAGCATCGCAGCCCCAAACTTTAAGAAACGACAACTTTGGTTTCTTGCCAAACCACAGTTCATAAGGCGTCGTCTCAAACGGATTTTGATGGTGCCCTATTTAAAGTGAATGCAACTGTCTCTAATGCATAACCCCAAAACGATAGTGGTAAATCGGTAAGATACATCATAGATCGCGCCATATCCAATAAAGTGCGGTTATGACGTTTGGACACAGCATTACGTTGTGGTGTTCCATGTGGCGTGAGCTGTGAACTATTCCACATAGTTTTATATGAAGGCCAAACTCGTAACTCAAATATTTGTCTACGCGATCAAATCGCAGAAACTTTATTTTCTTGTTACGATGATTCTTCACTTCACTCTGAAATTCTTTGAACTTTTCAAATGTTTCAGACTTGTGTTTCATTAAGTAGATATACCCATATCTTTTCAAATCATCTGTGAAGGTGAGAAAATAACGATACCCGCCGCGAGCCTCAATATTCATTGGACCACAAACATCAGTATGTATGATTTCCAACAAATCAGTTGCTCACTCCATAGTTCCGGAGAACGGCGTTTTAGTCATCTTGCCCATGAGGCATGGTTCGCAAGTACCAAGTGATTCATAATCAAGTGATTCGAAAAGTCCATCAGTATGGAGTTTCTTCATGCGCTTTATACCGATATGACCTAAACGGCAGTGCCACAAATAAGTTGCACTATCATTATCAACTCTGCATCTTTTGGCATCAATATTATGAATATGCGTATCCCTACGTTCGAGATCCAACAAACTATTTTCATTGGGTGTATGACCATCGAAGGCTTTATTCATGTAAATAGAATAACAATTATTCTCTGACTTTAAATGAATAACCGTATTGCAATAAACATGATCAAATCATATTCATGCTCAACGCAAACGCCAAATTTATTTAGGTTCAACACTAATCTCGAAAGTGTAGGGAGAGTGTGATGATGATCATATCAATCTTGGAACTACTTCCAACACACATCGTCACTTCACCCTCAACTAGTCTCTATTTATTCTGTAACTCCTATTTCGAGTTACTAATATTTTAGCAACTGAACAAGTATCAAATACTCAGGGGCTACTATAAACACTAGTAAAGTACACATCAATAACATGTATATCAGATATACCCTTGTTCACTTTGCCATCCTTCTTATCCACCAAATATTCAGGGCATTTCCGCTTCTAGTGACCATTTCCTTTGCAGTGTAAGCACTCAGTTTCAGGCTTTGGTCCAGCTTTGGTCTTCTTCAAGGGAGTGACAACTTGTTTGCCATTCTACTTGAAGTTTCCCTTTCTTTCCCTTTGCCCTTTTCTTGAAACTAGTGGTCTTGTCAATCATCAACACTTGATGCTTTTCTTTGATTTCTACCTTCGCCGATTTTTGCATCGCGAAGAGCTTGGGAATTGTTTTCATCATCCCTTGCATATTATAGTTCATCACAAAGTTCTACTAACTTGGTGGTGGTGACTAGAGAATTTTGTCAATACTATCTTATCTGGAAGATTAACTCCCACTTGATTCAAGCGATTGTAGTACCCAGACAATCTGAGCACATGCTCACTAGTTGAGCGATTCTCCTCCATCTTTTAGCTATAGAACTTGTTGGAGACTTCATATCTCTCAACTCGGGTATTTGCTTGAAATATTAACTTCAACTCCTGGAGCATCTCATATGGTCCATGACGTTCAAAACGTCTTTGAAGTCCTGATTCTAAGCCATAAAGCATGGTGCACAAAACTATCAAGTAGTCATCATATTGAGCTAGCCAAACATTCATAACGTCTGCATCTGATCCTGCAATAGGTCTGTCACCTAGCGGTGCATCAAGGACATAATTCTTTTGTGCAGCAATGAGGATAAACCTCAGATCAGGGATCCAATCTGCATCATTGCTACTAACATCTTTCAACACAATTTTCTCTAGGAACATATCAAAATAAACATATGAAAGCAACAACGCAAGCTATTGATCTACAACATAATTTGCAAAATACTACCAGGACTAAGTTCATGATAAATTTAAGTTCAATTAATCATATTACTTAAGAACTCCCACTTAGACAGACATCTCTCTAGTCATCTAAGTGATCACGTGATCCATATCAACTAAACCATGTCCGATCATCACGTGAGATGAAGTAGTTTCAATGGTGAACATCACTATGTTGATCATATCTACTATATGATTCACGTTCGACCTTTCGGTCTCCGTGTTCCGAGGCCATATCTGTTATATGCTAGGGTCGTCAAGTTTAACTTGAGTATTCCGCGTGTGCAACTGTTTTGCACCCGTTGTATTTGAACGTAGAGCCTATCACACCCGATCATCACGTGGTGTCTCAGCACGAAGAACTTTCGCAACGGTGCATACTCAGGGAGAACACTTCTTGATAATTTTTAGTGAGAGATCATCTTAAAATGCTACCGTCAATCAAAGCAAGATAAGATGCATAAAGGATAAACATCACATGCAATCAATATAAGTGATATGATATGGCCATCATCATCTTGTGCTTGTGATTTCCATCTCTAAAGCACCTCCATGATCACCATCGTCACCGGCGCGACACCTTGATCTCCATCATAGCATCATTGTCGCTTACGCCGTCTATTGCTTCTACGACTATCGCTACCGCTTAGTAATAAAGTAAAGCAATTACAGTGCGTTTGCATTTCATACAATAAAGCGACAACCATATGGCTCCTGCCAGTTGCCGATAACTTCGGTTACAAAACATGATCATCCCATACAATAAAATATAGCATCACGTCTTGACCATATCACATCACAACATGCCCTGCAAAAACAAGTTAGACGTCCTCTACTTTGTTGTTGCAAGTTTTACGTGGCTGCTACGGGCTGAACAAGAACCGTTCTTACCTACGCATCAAAACCACAACGATAGTTCGTCAAGTTAATGTTGTTTTAACCTTCGCAAGGACCGGGCGTAGCCACACTCGGTTCAACTAAAGTGAGAGAGACAGACACCCGCCAGCCACCTTTAAGCATGAGTGATCGTAACGGTGAAACCAGTCTCGCGTAAGTGTACGCGTAATGTCGGTCCGGGCCGCTTCATCTCACAATACCGCTGAGCTAAAGTATGACATGCTCGTAAGCAGTATGACTTGTATCGCCCACGACTCACTTGTGTTCTACTCGTGCATATGACATCTACGCATAAAACCTGGCTCGGATACCACTGTTGGGGAACATAGTAATTTTAAAAAAATTCCTACGCACACGCAAGATCATGGTGATGCATAGCAACGAGAGGGGAGAGTATTGTCCATGTACCCTCGTAGACCGTAAGCGGAAGCGTTATGACAACGCGGTTGATGTAGTCGTACGTCTTCACGATCCGACCGATCCAAGTACCGAATGTACGGCACCTCCGAGTTCAGCACACGTTCAGCTCGATGACGATCCCCGGACTCCGATCCAGCAAAGTGTCGGGGATGAGTTCTGTCAGCACGACGGCGTGGTGACGATGATGATGTTCTACCGGCGCAGGGCTTCGCCTAAACTCCGCGACGATATGACCGTGGCAGAATATGGTGGAGGGGGGCACCGCACACGGCTAAGGAACGATCTTGAAGATCAACTTGTGTGTCATGTGGTGCCCCCTGCCCCCGTATATAGAGGAGCAAGGGAGGAGGAGGCCGGCCCTAGGAGGGGGCGCACCAAGTGTGGAGTCCTACTAGGACTCCCTAGTCCTAGTAGGATTCCACCTCCCATATGTAATAGGAAAAGAAGAAGGGAAAAGGAGAAGGAAGGAAGGGGGCGCCCCCCTTCCCTAGTCCAATTCGGACCAGACCAAGGGGAGGGGTGCGGCCACCCTTGAGGCCCTTTTCCTTCTTTCCCGTATGGCCCAATAAGGCCCAATACGTATTCCGGTAACTGTCCGGTACTCCGAAAAATACCCGAATTACTCGGAACCTTTCCGATGTCCGAATATAGTCGTCCAATATATCGATCTTTACGTCTCGACCATTTCGAGACTCCTCATCATGTCCCCGATCTCATCCGGGACTCCGAACTCCATCGGAACATCAAAACTTATAAACTCATAATAAAACTATCATCCTAACGTTAAACGTGCGGACCCTACGGGTTCGAGAACTATGTAGACATGACCTAGAACTGTTCTCGGTCAATAACCAATAGCGGAACCTGGATGCCTATATTGGCTCCTACATATTCTACGAAGATCTTTATCGGTCAAACCGCATAACAACATACGTTATTCTCTTTGTCATCGGTATGTTACTTGCCCAAGATTCGATCGTCGGTATCTCAATACCTAATTCAATCTCGGTACTGGCAAGTCTCTTTACTCGTTACGTAATGCATCATCCTGCAACTAACTCATTAGTCACATTGCTTGCAAGGCTTATAGTGATGTGCATTACCGAGAGGGCCCAGAGATACCTCTCTGACAATCGGAGTGACAAATCCTAATCTCGAAATACGCCAACCCAACATGTACCTTCGGAGACACCTGTAGAGCTCCTTTATAATCACCCAGTTACGTTGTGACGTTTGGTAGCACACAAAGTGTTCATCCGGTAAACGGGAGTTGCATAATCTCATAGTTGTAGGAACATGTACAAGTCATGAAGAAAGCAATAGCAACATACTAAACGATCAAGTGCTAAGCTAATGAAATGGGTCATGTCAATCACATCATTCTACTAATGATGTGATCCCGTTAATCAAATGACAACTCATGTCTATGGTTAGGAAACATAACCATCTTTGATTAATGAGCTAGTCTAGTAGAGGCATACTAGTGACAATATGTTTGTCTATGTATTCATACATGTATCATGTTTCCGGTTAATACAATTCTAGCATGAATAATAAAGATTTATCATGATATAAGGAAATAAATAATAACTTTATTATTGCCTCTAGGGCATATTTCCTTCAGGTTTTAGAGGAGATGGTGCTGGTGAAGATGTTGATGGAGATTGACCCCCTCCCGATGAGAGAATCGATGGTGATGACGATGGTGATGATTTTCCCCTACCGGAGGTATGTTTCCCCTGCAGAACTGCTTCGCCGGAGCCCTAGATTGGTTCCGCCAAGGTTCCGCCTCGTGGCGGCGGTGTTTCATCCCAAAAGCTTGCTTATGATTTTTTCTAGGGTAAAAGACTTCATATAGCAGAAGATGGGCACCGGAGGCCTGCCAGGGGGCCCATGAGGCAGGAGGCGCCCCCCACCCTCGTGGATGGTGGGTGGCCTCTCTTTGGTACTTTCATTGCTCAATATTTTTTATTAATTCCAAAAATAACTTTCATGGAGTTTCAGGACTTTTGGAGCTGTGCAGAATAGGTCTCTAATATTTGCTCCTTTTCCAGCCTAGAATTCCAGCTGCCGGCATTCTCCCTCTTCATGTAAACCTTGTAAAATAAGAGAGAAAAGGCATAAGTATTGTGACATAACGTGTAATAACAACTCATAATGCAATAAATATTGATATAAAAGCATGATGCAAAATGGACGTATCAACTCCCCCAAGCTTAGACCTCGCTTGTCCTCAAGCGGAAGCCGAAATTGAAAAATATGTCCACATGTTTAGAGATAGGGTGTCGATAAAATAAAATACGGACATGAGGGCATCATGATCATTCTTATAACAACAACATATATAAAAAATTTCATATGATTTCTTATACTAAAGTAACAATCTATTCACAATGTCAAGTATGGATCGGAAACTTCATTGAGAATCAACAAACAATGATCTCGGTCATTGAGGTAATTGCAATTTACCATAACATCGGAAAGAGTCAATATAAGAGCTTTTCAGCAAGTCCACATACTCAACTATCATTTAGTCTTTCACAATTGCTAACACTCATGCAATACTTATGGGTATGGAGTTTTAATCGGACACAGAGAAAGATAGGGGCTTATAGTGTTGCCTCCCAACCTTTTACCTCAAGGGTAATGTCAACAATAATAGTTCATGCTAACTTACATCCAATTGGATATATATATATATATCAGGATCTTTCCAACACAAGGTGCTTGCCAAAGGATAAAATGTAAAAAGGAAACGTGAAGATCACCATGACTCTAGTAAAAGGTATAAGACAAAAGTAAAAGATAGGCCTTTCGCAGAGGGAAGTAGAGGTTGTCATGTGCTTTTATGGTTTTATGCACGAAATCTTAATGCAAAAGAACGTCACTTTATATTGCCACTTGTGATATGGACCTTTATCATGCAGTCTGTCGCTTTAATTGCTTCCATATCACAAGATCGTATAAATCTTATTTTCTTCACACTAATAAATCATACATATTTAGAGAGCAGTTTTTATTGCATGCAACATGAAAACTTACTTGAAGGATCTTACTCAATCCATAGGTAGATATGGTGGACTCTCATGGAAAAACTGGGTTTAAGGATATTTGGAAGCACAAGTAGTATCTCTACTTGGTGCAAAGAATTTGGCTAGCATGAGAGGGAAAGGCAAGCTCAACATGTTGAATGATCCATGACAATATACTTTATTTTGGATATAAGAAAACATAACCCATTATGTTGTCTTCCTTGTCCAACATCAACTCTTTACCATGTCATATTTTAATGAGTTCTCACAATCATAAAAGATGTCCAAGATAGTATATTTATATGTGAGAACCTCTCTTCCTTTATTACGTCCTATTAATTGCAATGATGACCAAAACTATGTTTGCCAACTCTCAACAACTTTTATTCATCATACTCTTAATATGTGAAGTCATTACTCTCCATAAGATCCATATGATCTCTATATTTCTTTTCGTTCTTTCTTTTTCTTCTATTCCCTCAAGATCATAGCAAGATAGCAAAGCCCTTGACTCAAGACTAATCTTTATTATATATAGCTCACGGACTCAATTACGTAGAGGGATCATAAAGCAAAACTCAAAACTAGATCAATCTAAAACTTTATTCTTCTAGATCAAGATATTACCAAAAGGATCAAACTAAGAAAAACGGTAAAGATAGGAGTGTGATGATGATATGATACCAGGGCAACTCCCCTAAGCTTGGCAGTTGCCAAGGGGGGTGCTCATACCCATGTGTTCATGTATCTTTCTTTGGAGGTGACAATGATGGAGTTGTTGATGATGTAGGCTTCTTCCTTAATTTGCGCTTGAGGATGGAATTCTGCTCCCTTAGATCATTGATCTCCTGCTCAAGGCTTAATATCCTTTTGCATAGGTCCTGTTTGTTCTCCTGCAAGAGATGAAAAGGGATAAACTCGATCTTAGGTTTCTTTGCTCTATTAGGGAGGCTTGACTTTTTAAACTCCACATGCATGTCCCTAGTTTGAGGTAATGGGACTTCATCTTCATCTGAGCTCGTCTCCTCCTTTCCCTTAGGCTCGTAGTCTTCTTTTTCCTCAGTGGTCCAACCATAATGCTCCAAGTACTCGTATAGCTTAGGGTCTGCAAGGTAGTCAGCCACATAGCTTTCTCCCTCCGAATCCTGGGACGACATATTGCTCTAATCTGCGGCAAAAACAACTCAAAACAAAAAACAGAGGATTTCGTCGTGGTACGGTGGTCAAAACCTTCGGGAGATTATATAATGAATTTTTACCGACCAAAAGAAGTATCATACAAGAAAACGGAGTCCGGAGAGGACACGAGGTGCCCACGAGGCAGGGGGCGTGCCCAGGGGGGTAGGTGATACGTCTTCGTCGTATCTATAATTCTTGATTGTTCCATGCCAATATTCTACAACTTTCATATACTTTTGGCAACTTTTTATACTATTTTTTGGGACTAACATATTGATCCAGTGCCCAGTGCCAGTTCCTGTCTGTTGCATGTTTTATGTTTCGCAGAAACCCAATATCAAACACAGTCCAAACAGGATAAAAACGGACGGAGAATTATTTTAGAATATTTGTGATTTTTGGGAGGAAGAATCAACGTGAAACGGTGCCCGAGGTGGCCACGAGAGTGGCCCACACCACCACTCTAGGTGGGCGCACCCTACCCTCTCGTGGGCCACCCGTAAGGCAGTTGATGGCCTTCTTTGGCCGCAAGAAAGCTAATTTTTAGAAAATGATCTGGGCGAAAGTTTCAATCCAATCGGAGTTACAGATCTCCAGATATAAAGGAAACGGTGCCAGGGCAGAATTATAGAAGGCATAAACAGAGATATAGATCCAATCTCGGAGGGGCTCTCGCCCCTCCCACGCCATGGGAGCCAAGGACCAGAGGGGAAACCCTTCTCCCATCTAGGGAGGAGGTCAAGGAAGAAGAAGAAGAAGGGGGCTCTCTTCCCCTTGCTTCCGGTGGTGCCGGAACGCTGCCGGGGGCCATCATCATCACCGCGATCTACACCAACACCTCCATCATCTTCACCAACATCTCCATCACCTCCCCCCATCTATATTCAGCGGTCCACTCTCCCGCAACCCGCTGTACCCTCTACTTGAACATGGTGCTTTATGCTTCATATTATTTTCCAATGATGTGTTGCCATCCTATGATGTCTGAGTAGATTTTCGTTGTCCTATCGGTGATTGATGAATTGCTATGATTGGTTTGAGTTGCATGTTTTATTATTGGTGCTGTCCTATTGTGCCCTCCGTATCGTGCAAGCATGAGGGATTCCTGCTATAGGGTTTGCAATATGTTTATGATTTGCTTATGGTGGGTGGCGTGAGTGACAGAAACACAGACCCGAGTAAGTAGGTTGTTTGCGTATGAGATAAAGGGGACTTGATACTTTAATGCTATGGTTGAGTTTTCCCTTAATGAATCTTTAGTAGTTGCGGATGCTTGCTAGAGTTCCAATCATAAGTGCATATGATCCAAGTAGAGAAAGTATGTTAGCTTATGCCTCTCCCTCAAATAGAATTGCAGTAGTGATTACCGGTCTAGTAACATAGTCAATTGCTTAGGGACAATTTCACAACTCCTACCACCACTTTTCCATACTCGCTATATTTACTTTATTGTTTATTTATATAAAAATCCCCTAATTTTTATTTACGCATTCTTTATTATCTTGCAAACCTATCCTATCACACCTACAAAGTACTTCTAGTTTCATACTTGTTCTAGGTAAAGCGAACGTCAAGCATGCGTAGAGTCTTATCAGTGGCAGATAGGACTTGAGAGAGTATTTGTTCTACCTTTAGCTCCTCATTGGGTTCGACACTCTTACTTATCGAAAGAGGCTACTACTATCCCGTATACTTGTGGGTCATCAGTAGGACGCGCCCTCCACCCTCGTGGACGCCTTGTGTCCTTCCTGGACTACTTCTTATTTTCCTACTTCCTTAAATATTCCAAAACAAAGAAAAATTGCTACTAGAACTGTTTTGGAGTCGGTTTACTTACCGTAGCACATACCTATTCCTTTTCGGAGTCTGAAACGTTCTTGAAAGTGTCCCTTATGTATTCCTCCGGGGTTACAGTTTCAATAACATTAGTTTCAACATTTATAGGATTACCTGAGATATAATGTTTGATTCTTTGACCGTTCACCACCTTCGGATTTGTGCCTTCGAAGTTGTTGATTTTTATGGCACCGGAACGGTAGACCTCCTCGAAAACGTAAGGGCCTTCCCATTTAGAAAGGAGTTTTCCTGCAAAAAATCTTAAACGAGAGTTGAAAAGCAACACATAATCACCTACATTAAACTCGCGCTTTTGTATCCTTTTGTCATGCCATCTTTTAACTTTTTCTTTAAACAGTTTGGCATTCTCATAGGCCTGGGTTCTCTACTTATGAAGTGAGCTAATGTCAAATAACCTTTTCTCACCGGCAAGTTTGAAATCATAATTGAGCTCTTTAATGGCCCAATATGCCTTATGTTCTAGTTTGAGAGGTAAGTGACATGCTTTTCCATAAACCATTTTATATGGAGAAATACCCATAGGATTTTTATATGCAGTTCTATAAGCCCATAATGCATCATCAAGTTTCTTGGAACAATTCTTTCTAGATCTATTAACAGTCTTTTGCAAAATTAATTTGAGCTCTCTATTACTCAGTTCTACTTGGCCATTAGACTGTGGGTGATATGGAGATGCAATTCTATGATTAACATCATACTTAGCAAGCATTTTATGAAAAGCACGATGAATAAAGTGTGAACCACCATCAGTCATTAGGTATCTAGGGACTCCAAACCTCGGAAAAATAACTTCTTTAAGCATCTTAATAGAGGTGTTATGATCAGCACTACTGGTGGGAATAGCTTCTACCCACTTGGTAAAGTAATCAACAACAACTAAAATATGTGTATACCCATTAGAGGAAGGAAACGGTCCCATATAATCAAAGCCCCAAACATCAAATGGTTCAATGACAAGGGAATAATTCATAGGCATTTCTTGATGTCTACTAATATTACTAATTCTTTGACATTCATCACGTGACAAGACAAACTTACGGGCATCCTTGAAGAGAGTAGGCCAATAAAAACCGGATTGCAATACCTCGCAGTTCTATCTCCAGCGTGGTGTCCTCCATAAGCCTCGGAGTGACACTTGCGTAGGATCTGTTCCTGTTCATGCTCAGGTACACAACGTCTAATAACACCATCTACTCCTTCTTTATAAAGGTGTGGGTCATCCCAAAAGTAATGTCTTAAATCATAGAATTTTTTTCTTTTGCTGGTATGTGAAACTAGGTGGTATAAATTTAGCAATATTGTAATTAGCATAATCAACATACCATGGCGCAGTACGAGAAGCACTTATGACAACTAATTGTTCATCAGGGAAGCTATCATCAATAGGTAGTGGCTCATCAAGAACATTCTCTAACCTAGATAAGTTATCTGCAACGGGGTTCTCAGCTCCCTCTATCAATAATATGCAAATCAAGTTTTTGTAGTAGGAGAACCCATCTAATAAGTCTAGGTTTGGCATCTTTCTTTTCCATAAGATATTTAATAGCAGCATGATCAGTGTGAACAATTACTTTAGAATTAACAATATAAGGTCTAAACTTATCACAAGCAAATACAACTGCTAAAAATTCCTTTTCAGTAGTAGCAAAGTTTCTCTGGGCACTGTCTAGAGTTTTACTAGCATATTGGATAACATTTAGTTTCTTATCAACTCTTTGTCCTAGAATGGCACCTACGGCATAATCACTAGCATCACACATAATTTCAAATGGTAAATTCCAATCAGGTGGCTGAACAATAGGTGCAGAAATTAAAGCTTTCTTAAGTATTTCAAATGCTTCTACACAATCATCATCAAAGACAAAAGGAATATCTTTTTGTAAGAGATTAGTCAGAGGCCTAGAAATTTTAGAGAAGTCCTTAATAAACCTCCTATAAAAACCGGCATGACCAAGGAAACTTCTTATACCTTTAATGTCTGTAGGACACGACATCTTTTTAATAGCATCAACTTTGGCTTTATCAACTTCAATACCTCTTTCAGAAATTTTATGCCCCAAGACAATGCCTTCATTAACCATAAAGTGGAATTTTTCCCAATTCAAGACAAGATTAGTTTCTTCACATCTCTGCAAAACTCGATCAAGGTTGCTCAAGCAATCATCAAAAGAAGATCCATAAACAGAGAAATCACCCATGAAAACCTCAACAATCTTTTCACAAAAGTCAGAGAATATAACCATCATGCATCTTTGAAAGGTAGCAGGTGCATTACATAAGCCAAAAGGCATACGTCTCTAAGAAAAAGTACCGAAAGGGCAAGTAAAAGTGGTCTTTTCTTGATCCTCCTTTGACAGAGGTATTTGAGAGAAACCAGAGTAACCATCTAGAAAGCAAAAATGTGTATGTTTGGATAATATTTCTAGCATTTGATCAATAAAAGGTAAAGGGTAATGATCCTTTGTAGTAGCTTTATTTGATTTGCGGAAATGAATTACCATTCTATAACCTATAACAATTCTTTACGGGATCAATTCATCTTTGTCATTAGGAACGACAATAATACCTCCCTTCTTAGGGTCACAATGGACAGGACTTACCCACTGACTATCAGCAACGGGATAAATTATACCTGCCTCCAGGAGCTTTAGTATTTATTTTCTTACCAGTCCTTTCATCTTAGGATTTAACCATTGTTGGTGATCAACAACCGATTTAGCGTCTTTCTCCAATTTTATTTTGTGCTGGCATAGAGTGGGACTAATGCCCTTAAGATCATCAAGAGTATATCCAATAGCAACACGGTTGAAAGAACATGCGGTGCCCCCATGTTTGGTTTTGGTAATTGATGACAATCTCTATGGACTAATGGTTGTCTTGAGTTATATTTGAAGGATTTGTCCATAGGATTTTCTTGAAGTCCATGTGTTGGTTTCAAGGAGTTTATGAGTTGACCAAGGTGCTATTAAGGAATTATCCAAAGATTGGTCATGCGAGTGTTGAGCTTATTGCAAGCATGTCTTGAAGAAGAAGGTTGTGTGATCATTCATGTTTACCTTCAATACATCATCCAAATGAAGAGAGTTGCAAAGATTTAAGGTTGATCAAGACTAAGTCAATAGTGAATCAAGTTGATCAACTCACAAAGCGTAGAAGATGTACCGAGAGGGATCAAGTGATCCCATGGTATGGTAAGCATTGTCCATTGCACTTTGTGTACTAACCCACGGTCTATGTGAGAGTTCTATGTGGGGTTAGGTGCGTATCCATGGGCTTGCATCAAGAGGAAGATATCATACAACCCATGGAAAGGATGACATCAAGTGGTGATCGTCATCAAGATTGCCGTGTGCAAGTTCAAGTGGAGCATCACGAAGAGATCAAGTGCTTGAATCTTTCCATTCATTATGGTGTCAATGGACTTGTGAAGATGAGCCGAAGAGTGGCTCACCCATAGTGGACTATGGGGGAGCAATCATCTAGTCTTCATCGAGCCAACGCAATCAAGAAAGGTGGTTCATCTTGAGGGAGTCAAGATCGTCATCATCTAGCTCAAGTGGACCATGTGCAAGGCAAAGGTTTGCCCTTGATAGGTTTTCTATTTTGCCGGTCTCATGGTGGTAGTAGGGAGACCGGGTTATATGATCGTTTGTCGTACTATCAAGGGGGGCTCTCAAGTTGGTAGCTTGATCGTATCGTTAGTAGAGAGCTCAAACCCTTGCATCCTTGCATCATGTTTCTTGGTTCTTGTTTGGTTCTCTTTGTGAGTCTTAGAGCTTATGGTCATCTTGATGACAAGCTTGAGTTCATCGAAAACGGAGTTCACATGCGTCTTCTGTTTTCGGTGTTGGAGGTTTTACCGGTCTTTTCCGAGGAAGGGTTCTCACCATTTTCCTTTAGGCCTTTTCTCATTTGCTTCTTATTGGTATTTCTTTCAATATTGTGTTAGCCCTTGTCGCTAGCTTTTCAACAAATTTGGTTTCGTTGAATTCGGAGTCTGTTTGCAAAAGTTGTGGTTGTTTTGGCAAAGACTGCAGTGGTACTACCGCAACTGGAGCGGATGTAGTTTTTTACTACCGCTCCAAAGCAGTGCTACCGCGGCTCCTGAGCGGTAGTACCGCTCCAGAGCAGTACTGCCGCGGCTCCTAAGCGGTAGTACCGCTCTGGACCAAAATCTCGTGTTTTGCTCAGCGGAAGTAGGCACAGAAGTATTTTTTTAGAACCGCTCGCAAGCAGTAGTACCGCTACCATTTGTGGTAGTACCGTGAGGTCGAGCGGTAGTACCGTGAGGACGAGCGGTACTACCGCACCGAAGGTTCTTTTGGCCTTTTTGCCTCCTCGCTGTTGTGTTTCGAAGGGGCGGTAGTACCGCTCCTTGGAGCGGTAGTACCGCTCTGTGCGGGCTGTGAGCATAACGGTTGGATTCGGGAGCTCCTATAAAAGGGGGTATTCTTCCCCATTCAACCTAATCCTTTGAGCTCGAGTTCTTCCCCCATTGTTGACCTTCTTCGAGCTTGCTAACTCTCAATCCCTCCATGGATTCTTGTTAGTTTTTGAGGGAAAAGAGAGAGGAGATCTAGATCCACGTTTCCACCAATCACTTTCTCCTCTAAGTGAGGGGAACCCCTTGGATCTAGGTCTTCGAGTTCTTCGTGTTCTTATTTTGTTCTTCCTCTCATTTTCCTCCCTAGCATTAGTTGCTTTGGTGGGATTTGGGAGAGAAGGACTTGGGCACTCCGTGTGCCCTTGCCATTGCATTTGGTGCATCGGTTTGAGTTCTCCACGGTGATACGTGGAAGTGAAGTTTGAGAAGCTTATTATTCTTGGGTGTTTGGGCACCCTAGAGCTTGTTCCTCTTGGGTGCCCTGGTGCCCTAGACGGTTGGTGGTGTTCGGAGCTCAATCATTGTGGTGTAAAGCTCCGGGCAAGCGTCGGGGTCTCCAATTAGGTTGTGGAGATCGCCCCGAGCAATTTGACGGGTACCGGTGACCACCCCCAAGGGTTGCCAAAGTGTACGGGTTCGATGACCGCCCCCAAGGGTCGCCATTTGTACGGGTTCGGTGACCGCCCTCAAGGGTCCCTTAGTGGAATCACGGCATCTTTCATTGTGCGAGGGCATGAGGAGATTACGGTTGCCCTAGTGGCTTCTTGGGGAGCATTGTGCCTCCACACCGCTCCAAACGGAGATTAGCATCCGCAAGGGTGTAAACTTCGGGATACATCATCGTCTCCGCGTGCCTCGGTTATCTCTTACCCGAGCCCCTTTACTTATGCACTTTACTTTGTGATAGCCATATTGTTGTTTGTCATATATCTTGCTATCACATAGTTGCTTATCTTGCTTAGCATAAGTTGTTGGTGCACATAGGTGAGCCTAGTTGTTGTAGGTTTTGTGCTTGACAAATGAACCACTAGGTTTATTCCGCATTTGTTCAAGCCTAAACCATAATTATTTTAAAGCGCCTATTCACCCCCCCCTCTAGGCGACATCCTCGATCTTTCAATTGGTATCAGAGCCACGTCTCTCTTTGTTAGGCTTAACCGCCTAGAGAGTAAAGATGTCGACTAGGGGGTTAGGATTCTCTGACACTCTTAGTTTCGATGGCACAAATTTTGATGTTTGGGTAATTCGCATGCTTAATCTCTTTAGGGTCATGGACCCAAATTTAGAGCGAATTGTAGATATGGGTTTTTCTCCTCCAAAGGATCCCCAAAGATTATCTTTAGAGGATGAGAAAAACTCTTATCTCAATGCTCAAGCTTCTAATGTGCTTTTTGATGCTTTGAGCAATGTAGTTATATTTCAACTCATGTCGTTTTGAGATGCTCATGAGTTGTGGAGAAGCTTCAAGATAAATATGGTGTGTCCAAGATTTGTGGGGATGATTGTTCTCCCTCCACCTCCGGTCGTATAGTCTTCTCAACTTCTTCTACTTCACCTACATGTGGTTTGCCACAAGGTAATGACATGGTGAGTAGTGTTGGTCATTGCAATGATGATAGTATGCTTATTGTGGATGATCCTTCATCACTATATTATTGCAATGCTCCTTCTTTGGGCTTTAACACTTCGAGCACTCCAAATGTTTCACATGCTTGTGTTGATAGTCCTTGCATATCATGTAGAAATTGCTTGACTAAATCTCATGATGATATGCTTGCTATGTCTTGTTGCCATGATAAAAATGCATCTATTTCCTCGAATTGTTGTGCTAACAATGTAGTGGAAACCGAACACTCCATGGAACAAGATGTGGTGTTTAATGGTGCCTCAAGGGATCCTACATCATCATCTATTGCTTTTTGCCTTATGGCTAAGGCGTCAAAGGTATCTCCTACTTTGTACCCCAATATGTCTCTTGATGATGATGTTGATGCTAATGATGATGAGGATAATGATGAAGAGAATGATAATGTTGCCTCCTTAAAAACTAAGGGGGAAATGATTTTTAAAGCTCTTCATAAAAATAAAATTGCTCGTTCCAACTTCATGGAAATAATGTCCATTGCCATTGATGGCAAGAAATACATTGAGGAGTTGGAATCTCATCTAGAGGAGCATGAGGCCACCATTGATAAAATGGAAGGTCATGGGCGTGATTACGCTAATGAGATTGCGGACCTCTCTCAAGCTCTTGAACTTGAACAAACCACCAAGGAATCTCTTGAGGAGACTTTTGCTCTAGAATTGTCTAAAGTGAAGGAATCTACTGATAGAGCTCTTAAGGTGGCCAATGTTTTTGAAACTAAAAATGCTAAGCTTGAAGTTGCTCATGCTAGACTCCTTGAGGATTTTGAGCACCTCGAAAATGGCTCAAGGGTCATCAAGGGTGAGCTCATCAAACTCACCGAGTCTCATGCTCAACTTGAAGCTTCTTATTTAAAAGAGCTTGCCAAGTTGCCTTCTCCTCTTGTTGTTAATGATGATGCTTGTGCTACTAATTCTATTACTTGTGAAGCATCCATTTTGAAGGAGAATGTTGAGCTACGGGCTCAACTTGAGGTGCTATCTTGCAATTATGGGAAATTGGAAGAAAGTCATGAAAAGCTCTCAAGCTCTCATGATGATCTTCTAGTATCCCATAGTGTGCTAAAGATAGCTCATGAGGCCATGATTGCTAAGGTAACATCTAGTGAGCCTCATGTGGATACTAGCACTACTTCTAGTCAAAATAGTATATTGCCATGTGCTAGTCCTTGTAATTCATCTACTCACAATGTTGGTACATCTTGTGATGAATTGCTTTCCTTGCCTTGTTGCTCTAACGATGAAGCTTATACTTCCTCTAGTACTTGTGTTGAGACTAACCATGTAGAGGAAATCAAAGAGCTCAAGGCCCAAGTCACTTCTTTGAAGAAAGACTTGGAAAAGTGTCATGAAGGGAAGGCCACACTCAACAATATCTTGAGTGTGCAAAAATCCCCCAATGACAAAGGTGGACTTGGATTCAACTCCAACAAGAAGAAGAAGTCCAAGTTGAACAAGAAGAAGGGCCAAGAACAAGTCAAGAATTCGGCCAAGATTGTTTGCTTCAAGTGCAAAGTCGAAGGGCATCATGTTAGATCTTGCCCATTGAAGAAGAAGGCCATTAGTGTCAAGCAACAAGGGAAGAGGGCACAAGTTCAATCTCATGCTCAACATCAAGTTGAAGAAAGGCCTCTTCCCAAGAAGACTCAAGTTAATGCTTCTCAAATTGAGAAATCAAGTGAGAAGAAAGTGAAGAGTAGACGTTGCTACTTATGTCGTGAGAAAGGTCACGTCGCTTCTTCATGCACTAGTGGTAACTTATCCAACCCAATTATTATTGATGATATCTATTCTCTTGGTAAGGATAAGGTTGGCAATGTGTTTGCCAAGTTTGTTGGTACTCAAAGTGGTGTCAAGCAAAGAACCATTTGGGTAGCCAAACCTATTGTGACTAACCTCTTAGGACCCAACTTGGTTGGGGACCAACAAGCTCAAACTTGATCAATAGGTGTTGTTGGAGGGCATTGGAGACTTGGCTACATTATGAAGAATTAAGGGGACTTCATCATTCTCTTTGTCTCAAGCCAAGTCAATTGGATTATCAAGTTTCTATCTTATATCCAATGTGCCTCCTTGCGGTAACTTGTACTTAAATTGCTTACATTGAAAGTTACTTGCCCCCTTGCATGTTTTGGTTTTGTTCCTTGCATGTGTTTGTATATGTTGTGATTCCAACTTGCTTATCTTGAGCAATCAAGTATGTGTGTGTTGGTTTGCACATCATGTACGTGTGTGTCGTGCGTTGAGCCTTTATGCTTCTTGTTTGTATCCTAGTTGGCTCGTGTGAGAGATTAATGGAACATCCCATTTTGGGGGAGTGATGTGCTTTGTGCACCTCACAATCCTATAAATGTGTGTACATGAGGAATACCATCTAGTATTGATATTACAAGTTTATCTAGTCGCTAGGTGGTATATCTCTCATGAGAAATTCAAATTCTAAATATCCATTAATTATCTCTTGTTTGTTCCTCTTATTGCCTCTTGTTAAGTTCTTATTGGTATCACATTATGGGGGAGTAATATGCTAAGTGCATATTACAAGCCTAGAAAATGTGTACATTGAGATATTGTCACCTAGAATTGATATTGTAGATTATCTTGTTCCTAGGTGGCATGTTAGCTCTACAAGTTGCAATTTGCTTGTGTTTGTTGTGAAGATGATGTTGGATGTCCTTGTTATCTACCACCGGGAATTATTTCCAAATACTTCTTGTCTTTTGACAATTGGTAGTCACTTATGTGTGGTAGAATTTGTTGATCATCTTTACTTTGGCTTTTGTTTTATTTGCCTTTTCTCTTGCCAAGGTTTGTGTCAACTCCCGGTGTCTTCCCTACCACTTGTGGATCTTGTTTATTTCTTGTTCTTGTCTAGTGTTTTCTAGATATAGTGAAAGTAGTGATCCCACCTTGTGCATTTTGTATTCAAATGCAAATCCTATATAATGCACAAGTCGTGGGGAGCTATCCTATTTTCTTTAGAACACTCTTCTTGTGATCCTTATCAAGTGTGTTTTGGTGGAAGGCAAGCCATTTCTTTTTGGTACTTTGTGCCATCATGAAACTTTGTTGAGAGCCTGGTTTGTTTGGAACCATCCTCTCTTTGAGAGTTTGACATCTTTAGTTTAGTGTGTATCAATGGATATCTCATTCCTTGATGTATCTTTAATGATATCTTCCAAGTGATGATTTCTCCATTTGGTATCATTTTCACTTGGCATTTCTTTGTTTTTGGTTTCGGGTTTTGAAAGTCTTGAGCATGCATGTTTACTTCATGTATTTCATTTGGCATGCTTTCTTTCTTTGACTCAATATATAGGGGAAACTCCACCTAGTCTCAATTTGGATGAGATGTGCATGAAATTCATTTTCATATCTATATGCACATATTTATGTGGAGTTTGTCCTATGTATTGGTGTTTCTAACTATTTGGTCCCGATGAGTTTGGGTACCGTTTAGTTTGTGTTGTTCTTCTAGGAACATTTGGAGATGCATTGGATGCTCGGCTCACTCACAAGGAAGGTGTTGTCACCATGTGCATATTGGAGTCAAGCTAGGATGATCAATGAACTACTATCTACCTTCAATTGGTATCTACTACATCCTTCCAATGATATCTCGGTAACAAGTATCTATTCATGCTTTCTCCTCTTGCATTCAACCTTGTGTAGGTTGCATCTTGGCATGATTTTCATTTCATATCTTGTGATACTTGTTTCCTTTCTCAAAGCATCCCAACGATGATCTCTTGTTGCTAGTTGTGATGCCTTTGATGGATGTGTGTTTGGACTTCATTTATATACAATAAGACCATATCTAGCCAAGTGCTATGCTTTCAAGCAAATATCTTATTGGTATATTTATGACTTCCTTGTGGATATCTTGTTCCTTCGTGTTGTAACTATTTCGGGTGTACATCCTTCTTTGTAGATATATATATCATCATGATTTCGTCTACATAGAACCTTATACACTTGAGAGAAATTACATCTCTAGTTGATATCTTTCTTTCACGTCCACCTTGTCTTTCTTATGTTATTTCTTTGGTGGCTCCGTGAAAGCTTTTGCCTTGAGTGCGTGTCCTCTATCGTTGCATCTTGTTGCACTCTTGTGTGGTGAAGATTATTTTCCTCTTGCTTATCTTTACGAGGTTTTTGCCATCTTAATTGGTATCCCTCGTCTTGATGAGCCTCCCCTCGTCTATCTTCACCACGGGTTGTCACAAGCATAGGTTCTCTTTTGCTTATGGAGTAGTAAGCTTGTGAACCCATTTGCCAGTTGTGTGTGGGAATGATAGGCCTTGCACCGTGTGCCTCATTCTTTCAAGACTATGTTGATGCTTAATGCTCATCCTAATTTTAGTCTTCTCAAGTGCTTCGCCATGACTCACACACATCATTTTGGTTGAGCCTATTCTTAAGTTGCCTCTCTTACATGTTGCTCAACCATGTGCTTGTTGCAAGCGCTAGGCTTTGTTTCCTATAGGCTCACTTGCACTGGATGTAAGTTTCTATTGATTTTGGGGGAGCTATGATCCTATTTTGTGCACTTTGTATTCAAATACAAAAATTCTTATGTGTGCACAAATCATGGGGAGCTTCTCCAGTTTCTTTAGAACACTCCTTCGCTCATATCATTTATTCATTCATGTGGCATGTAGGATCATTGGTCTAGTTGGCTCAATTGATATTCGTTGATTGCTTGCTTCAATTGGTATCTTTTGATTGCTTGATTGCTTGTTTCTCTCTTTCTTATGTCTTTGTGGCATATCTTTCTTTTGTGAACTTTGGGCCTAAATATAGTTTGTTTTCCTCCTAGTATTTACCGTCAAACTTGTGTATTGCATTCCACTCTCTTGTTGAGAAATACACAATTTATGGAGGACCACAATTTATATTGGCCTTCTTAGATTTTCGCCCATTTTGGCAATCGATGCCAATGGGGGAGAAGTTTCAGAGAGTTTTGTGGAGAAGTTTAGAGAGTTATCTCTTCTTGCTTTGGTTTTGTTCCTTAGCATTTGCATCTCATTCGCATGCACTATTGGTTGTTGCATTGCATGGTGATGCATAATTCCTTATATAAACTCTCTTGAAAGTGATTGTCATCAATTACCAAAATGGGGGAGATTGAAAGAACATGCGGTGCCCCCATGTTTGGTTTTGGTAATTGATGACAATCTCTATGGACTAATGGTTGTCTTGAGTTATATTTGAAGGATTTGTCCATAGGATTTTCTTGAAGTCCATGTGTTGGTTTCAAGGAGTTTATGAGTTGACCAAGGTGCTATTAAGGAATTATCCAAAGATTGGTCATGCGAGTGTTGAGCTTATTGCAAGCATGTCTTGAAGAAGAAGGTTGTGTGATCATTCATGTTTACCTTCAATACATCATCCAAATGAAGAGAGTTGCAAAGATTTAAGGTTGATCAAGACTAAGTCAATAGTGAATCAAGTTGATCAACTCACAAAGCGTAGAAGATGTACCGAGAGGGATCAAGTGATCCCATGGTATGGTAAGCATTGTCCATTGCACTTTGTGTACTAACCCATGGTCTATGTGAGAGTTCTATGTGGGGTTAGGTACGTATCCATGGGCTTGCATCAAGAGGAAGATATCATACAACCCATGGAAAGGATGACATCAAGTGGTGATCGTCATCAAGATTGCCGTGTGCAAGTTCAAGTGGAGCATCACGAAGAGATCAAGTGCTTGAATCTTGCCATCCATTGTGGTGTCAATGGACTTGTGAAGATGAGCCGAAGAGTGGCTCACCCATAGTGGACTATGGGGGAGCAATCATCTAGTCTTCATCGAGCCAACGCAATCAAGAAAGGTGGTCCATCTTGAGGGAGTCAAGATCGTCATCATCTAGCTCAAGTGGACCATGTGCAAGGCAAAGGTTTGCCCTTGATAGGTTTTCTATTTTACCGGTCTCATGGTGGTAGTAGGGAGACCGGGTTATATGATCGTTTGCCGTACTATCAAGGGGGGCTCTCAAGTTGGTAGCTTGATCGTATCGTTAGTAGAGAGCTCAAACCCTTGCATCCTTGCATCATGTTTCTTGGTTCTTGTTTGGTTCTCTTTGTGAGTCTTAGAGCTTATGGTCATCTTGATGACAAGCTTGAGTTCATCGAAAACGGAGTTCACATGCGTCTTCTATGATGTTTTCGGTGTTGGAGGTTTTACCGGTCTTTTCCGAGGAAGGGTTCTCACCATTTTCCTTTGGGCCTTTTCTCATTTGCTTCTTATTGGTATTTCTTTCAAGATTGTGTTAGCCCTTGTCGCTAGCTTTCCAACAAACTTGGTTTCGTTGAATTCGGAGTCCGTTTGCAAAAGTTGTGGTTGTTTTGGTAAAGGCTGCAGCGGTACTACCGCGACTGGAGCGGATGTAATTTTTTACTACCGCTCCAGAGCAGTACTACCGCGGCTCCTGAGCGGTAGTACCGCTCCAGAGCAGTACTACCGCGGCTCCTAAGCGGTAGTAACCGCTCCGGACCAAAATCTCGTGTTTTGCTCAGCGGAAGTAGGCACAGAAGTATTTTTTTAGTACCGCTCGCAAGCAGTAGTACCGCTACCATTTGCGGTAGTACCGTGAGGACGAGCGGTAGTACTACGCGACTCCGAAGGTTCTTTTGGCCTTTTTGCCTCCTCGCTGTTGTGTTTCGAAGGGGTACTACCGCCCTAGCGGTAGTACCGCTCCTTGGAGCGGTAGTACCGCTCTGTGCGGGCTGTGAGCATAACGGTTGGATTCGGGAGCTCCTATAAAAGGGGGTCTTCTTCCCCATTCAACCTCATCTTTTGAGCTCGTGTTCTTCCCCCATTGTTGACCTTCTTCGAGCTTGCTAACTCTCAATCCCTCCATGGATTCTTGCTAGTTTTTGAGGGAAAAGAGAGAGGAGATCTAGATCCACGTTTCCACCAATCACTTTCTCCTCTAAGTGAGGGGAACCCCTTGGATCTAGGTCTTGGAGTTCTTCGTGTTCTTCTTTCGTTCTTCCTCTCATTTTCCTCCCTAGCATTAGTTGCTTTGGTGGGATTTGGGAGAGAAGGACTTAGGCACTCCGTGTGCCCTTGCCATTGCATTTGGTGCATCAGTTTGAGTTCTCCACGGTGATACGTGGAAGTGAAGTTTGAGAAGCTTATTACTCTTGGGTGTTTGGGCACCCTAGAGCTTGTTCCTCTTGGGTGCCTTGGTGCCCTAGACGGTTGGTGGTGTTCGGAGCTCAATCATTGTGGTGTAAAGCTCCGGGCAAGCGTCGGGGTCTCCAATTAGGTTGTGGAGATCGCCCCGAGCAATTTGACGGGTACCGGTGACCGCCCCCAAGGGTTGCCAAAGTGTATGGGTTCGGTGACCGCCCCCAAGGGTCGCCATTTGTACGGGTTCGGTGACCGCCCTCAAGGGTCCCTTAGTGGAATCACGGCATCTTGCATTGTGCGAGGGCGTGAGGAGATTACGGTGGCCCTAGTGGCTTCTTGGGGAGCATTGTGCCTCCACACCGCTCCAAACGGAGATTAGCATCCGCAAGGGTGTGAACTTCGGGATACATCGTCGTCTCCGCGTGCCTCGGTTATCTCTTACCCGAGCCCCTTTACTTATGCACTTTACTTTGTGATAGCCATATTGTTCTTTGTCATATATCTTGCTATCACATAGTTGCTTATCTTGCTTAGCATAAGTTGTTGGTGCACATAGGTGAGCCTAGTTGTTGTAGGTTTTGTGCTTGACAAATTAACCACTAGGTTTATTCCGCATTTGTTCAAGCCTAAACCGTAATTATTTTAAAGCGCCTATTCACCCCCCCCCCTCTAGGCGACATCCTCGATCTTTCAGCTTCTTCAGAGTTTATAATAATTTCTCCTCTTCCTGCTCTGAAAGGTTAGCACTAATAATAACAGGATATATCTTCTTCTCATCAAGATAAGCATATTTAAGAGTATCAGGTAGTGGTTTAAGCTCAAACACGGGATCACCCCTGGGTGGTGGAGGATCCCCTAGAATTTTTACAGTCAAGTTGTGTTTCAAAATAGGTCCCTGTTTAAGGAATACTTCATCTATCTCCCTTCTTTCATTCATAAACATATCATTTTCATGGTCTAGCAAATATTGTTCTAAAGGATCATTAGGAGGCACGGAAATAGAAGCAAGACCAATACTTTCATCCTTACTAGGCAATTATTTATCATGGATTGTCTACGAAATTTAGCAAAATTAAACTCATGAGACATATCCCCCAAACCTATAGTAACAACATCCTTTTTGCAGTCTATCCTAGCATTAACAGTATTCAAGAAGAGTCTACCAAATATAATGGGACAAAAGTCATCTTGTGGGGAGCCAAGAACAAGAAAATCAGCAGGATATTTAACATTCCCACACAAAACTTCAACATCTCTAACAATCCTAACTGATGAAGTAGTATCTCTATTGGCAAGCTTAATTGTAACATCAATTTCTTCTATCTCAGCAGGTGCAATATCATGCATAATTTCTTTGTATAAGGAATGAGGTATTGCACTTGCACTAGCACCCATATCACATAAGCCATGATAATAATGATATCCTATTTTAACAGAAATAATAGGCATGCCTACAACAGGTCTATGTTTATTTTTAGTATCGGGTCTAGCAATTCTAGCAGCTTCATCACAGAAGTAAATAACATGCCCATCAATATTATCAGCCAAGAGATCTTTAACCATAGCAATACTAGGTTCAACTTTAATTTGCTCAGGTGGTGTAGGTGCTCTAGTATTACTCTTACGAACCATAGTTGAAGCTTTAGCATGATCCTTTATCCTAACAGGGAAAGGTGGTTTCTCAATATAGGCAGTAGGGACAATAGGATCATTATAAGTGATAGTCTTTTCTTCAACTTTAATAGGTGCAAATACTTTTACTTCAATGGGAGGATTATATTTAAACCACTTCTCCTTAGGGAGGTCAACATGAGTAGCAAATGATTCACAGAAAGAAGCTACTATCTCAGAGTCAAGTCCATATTTAGTGCTAAATTCACGGAAAACATCGGTATCGATAAAAGATTTAACACAATCAAACTTACGTGTCATACCTGACTCCTTACCTTTGTCGAGATCCCAATCTTCAGAGTTGCTTTTAATTCTTTCCAATAAATCCCATCTGAATTCAATAGTCTTCATCATAAAAGAACCAGTACAAGAAGTATCGAGCATGGAGCAATTGTTGAGAGAAAGCCGAGCATAAATTTTTTGAATAATAATTTCTCTTCAGAGCTCATGATTGGGGCATGAATATAACTTTGACTTAAGCCTCCCCCAAGCTTGAGCGATGCTTTCTCATTTGCGAGGCCAAAAATTATATATATACTTACGATCGCAGTGAACAATATGCATAGGATACAACATCTGATGAAATTCCAATTTCAATCGGTTGTAGTTCCATGATCCCATATCATCACATAGCCTAAACCATGTCAATGCCTCTGCCTTCAAAGATAAAGGGTATACCTTCTTCTTGATAACATCCTCGGGCATACCTGGAAGCTTAAATAATCCACAAACTTCATCCACATATATTAGGTGCAAATCGGGATGCAATGTTCCATCTCCTGCAAAAGGATTAGCTAGCAGTTTCTCTATCATACCCGAAGGAATTTCAAAGTAAACATTTTCAGTAGGTTCAGTAGGTTGAGGAGCAACTCTTTGCTCTACTGGTCGGGGAGAAGATACCCCGAACAAGCCCCTCAAAGGATTATGTTCCATAGTAACAAGTGATAGTAAATTTCATACCAAAGGCGTTGTACTCCCCGACAATGGTGCCAGAAAAGAGTCTTGATGACCCACAAGTGTAGGGGATCTATCGTAGTCCTTTCGATAAGTAAGAGTGTCGAACCCAACGAGAAGTAGAAGGAAATGACAAGCGGTTTTCAGTAAGGTATTCTCTGCAACCACTGAAATTATCGGTAACAGATAGTTTTGTGATAAGGTAATTCGTAATGGGTAACAAATAACAAGAGTAAATAAGGTGCAGTGATACGTCTCCAACGTATCTATAATTTTTGATTGCTCCATGCTATATTATCTACTGTTTGGGCAATATTGGGCTTTATTATCCACTTTTATATTATTTTTGGGACTAACCTATTAACCGGAGGCCCAACCCAGATTTGTTGTTTTATGCCTATTTCAGTGTTTCGAGGAAAAGGAATATCAGACGAAGTCAAAACGGAACGAAATCAACTGGAGAAGTTATTTTTGGAAGGAAAGCCACCCGATGGACTTGGAGTACACGTCAGGGAAGAAGGGAGGTGCCCACGAGGGTGGGGGGCGCGCCCACCCCCCTGGGGAGCGCCCCCTGCCTCGTGGCCCCCCTTTGGTCCACCGACGTACTTCTTTCACCCATATATACCTACGTACCCTAAAAATTCTAGAACAGAAGATAGATCAGGAGTTCCGCCGCCGCAAGCCTCTGTAGCCACCAAAAACCTCTCGGGAGCCCGTTCCGGTGCCCTGCCGGAGGGGGAACCCATCACCGGTGGCCATCTTCATCATCCCGGCGCTATCCATGACGAGGAGGGAGTAGTTCACCCTCGGGGCTGAGGGTATGTACCAGTAGCTATGTGTTTGATCTCTCTCTCTCGTGTTCCCTCTATGGCACGATCTTGATGTATCCCGAGCTTTGCTATTATAGTTGGATCTTATGATGTTTCTCCCCCTCTACTCTCTTGTGATGAATTGAGTTTCCCCTTTGAAGTTATCTTATCGGATTGAGTCTTTTATGAGAACACTTGATGTATGTCTTGCCGTGTTTATCTGTTGTGACAATGGGATATCATGTGCCACTTGATGTATGTTTTGGTGACCAACTTGCGGGTTCCGCCCATTAACCTATGCATAGGGGTTGGCACACGTTCTTGACTCCCCGGTAGAAACTTTGGGGCACTCTTTGAAGTACTTTGTGTTGGTTGGATGAATCTGAGATTGTGTGATGCATATCGTATAATCATGCCCACAGATACTTGAGGTGACAATGGAGTATCTAGGTGACATTAGGGTTTTGGTTTATTTGTGTCTTAAGGTGTTATTCTAGTACGAACTCTTTTATAGATTGATCCAAAAGAATAACTTTGAGGTGGTTTCGTACCCTACCATAATATCTACGTTTGTTCTCTGCTATTAGTGGCTTTGGAGTGACTCTTTGTTGCATGTTGAGGGCTTGTTATATGATCTATCTATTTTATTATTGTTGAGAGAACTTGCACTAGTGAAAGTATGAACCCTAGGCCTTGTTTCCTATCATTGCAATACCGTTTACGCTCACTTTTACCACTTGCTACCTTTCTGTTTTTATATTTTCAGATTACAAAAACCTTTATCTACCATCCATATTGCACTTGTATCACCATCTCTTCGCCGAACTAGTGCACCTATACAATTTACCATTGTATTGGGTGTGTTGGGGACACAAGAGACTCTTTGTTATTTGGTTGCAGGGTTGTTTGAGAGAGACCATCTTCATCCTACGCCTCCCACAGATTGATAAACCTTAGGTCATCCACTTCAGGGAAATTTGCTACTGTCCTACAAACATGTGCACTTGCAGGCCCAACAACGTCCACAAGAAGAATGTTGTGTAGTAGACATCAAGCAGTTTCTGGCGCCGTTGCCAGGGAGGTGAGTGCTTGAAGGTATATCTTTAGATCTTGCAATTGAGTCTTTTTAGTTTCTTGTTTTATCACTAGTTTAGTTTATAAAAGAAAACTACAAAAAAATGGAGTTAAGCTTGTCTCATATGCTTCATCTTTTTAATATCTTTCGTGAGAATGATGGAAAGGAAAATTATGCTCAAGTGCTAGAAGAAGAATTACATAGAATGCTTGGCATGAAATATGTGAATGATGAGCATGATTGCAATGTTGTTAGTATGAATTCCTTGAATATCCATGATGCTAATGATATGCAAAGCCACAAGCTTGGGGAAGCTATGTTTGATGAAGATGATATTTTTTGTCCCCCAAGCTTTGATGAGCAAATTTACTATGATGAAAGCATGCCTCCTATCTATGATGATTATTGTGATGACACATATGCTTTAAAGAATAATGATAACCATGAAAATTGTCATCTTGATCTTAATTTTCAATCACATGATAGTTATTTTGTTGAGTTTGCTCCCACTACTATTCATGAGAAGAATTTTGCTTATGTGGAGAGTAGTAAATTTTCTATGCTTGTAGATCAGGAAAAGAATGCTTTTAGGTGCTGGTTATATTGTTGAATTCATTCATGATGCTACTGAAAATTATTATGAGGGAGGAATATATGCTTGTAGGAATTGCAATAATGTCAAGTTTCCTCTCTATGTGTTGAAAATCTTGAAGCTATGCTTGTTTTACCTTCCTATGCTTGTTGATTATTGTTCCCATAAGTTGTTTGCTCACAAAATCCCTATGCATAGGAAGTGGGTTAGACTTAAATGTGCTAGTCATATTCTTCATGATGCTCTCTCTACGTTTCAATTCTTATCTTTTTTGTGAGCATCATTGCCATCATCATGCCTAGCTAGAAAGGCATTAAAGAAAAGTGCTTGTTGGGAGACAACCCAATACTTACCTTTACTGTTTTTGTGTGTCCACATGATTATGCTACTGTAGTAATCATGTTTTATAGCTTTTGTATCAATAAAGTGCCAATTAAGACCTTTAGGATAGCTTACGGTGATAGTTGTGTTGATCCTGCTGAAAATCAGAAACTTTTGCACCTAGTAAATTAGTTTTGTTAATTCACAGAAACGTGCTCTTGATCTGATTCTTTTTGCTCTGGATTGGTACGTAAATTTCTTAGGACTTCCTAATTTGGTAGGATTTTTGGAGTTCCAGAAGTATACGTTTGATACATATTACTACAGACTGTTCTGTTTTTAACATATTCTATTTTCTATGTGTTGTTTGCTTATTTTGATGAATCTATGAGTAGTATAGGAGGGTATGAACCATAGATAAGTCAGAGTACAGTATATATTACACTAATATGAATTTATAATGAGTTCATTACAGTACCTTGAAGTGGTGTTTTGGTTTCTTTCACTAACGGAGCTTACGAGTTTTCTGTTAAGTTTTGTGTTGTGAAGTTTTCAAGTTTTGGGTAAAGATTCGATGGACTATGGAACAAGGAGTGGCAAGAGCCTAAGCTTGGGGATGCCCAAGGCACCCCAAGGTAATATTCAAGGACAACCAAGAGCCTAAGCTTGGGGATGCCCCCGAAGGCATCCCCTCTTTCGTCTTCGTACCATCGGTAACTTTACTTGGAGCTATATTTTTATTCACCACATGATATGTGTTTTTCTTGGAGAGTCATTTTCTTTTGTTAGTATTTGCTTTCTGTTATTTAGAATAATGTTTTTCATCTTTAGTTTCAATAAAGAAGTCAAGGATAGCCTTTGCCATGCTTATTTTGCTAGTATACATGTTGCTGTTTGAAAACAGAAAGTTTACCGCTGTTGCAAAAATTACCTAGAAAAGTCAGAGCATGATATAATGTTGAAACTTTTTTCATAATGAGCTCTGATAAATTTACTACAGTGTGAATTTTATTTCATAATATTTGGAGTTAGGGAAGTATTGATACTCTTGCATTCTTTACAGACTATACTGTTCTGGCAGATTGCTGTTATGTTTGCATTGTTTGCATATGTTTGCTTGTTTAATGATTCTATTTGAGGATAGGAGTAATAATATGCAGAGGCATTTAGTATTCAATGTTTAATAATAATTTTAGTGATTTGTTACAGTAGAAAATGATAAGGTTTGCATTGGTTTATACTAACCTATCTCACGAGTTCTTGCTGAGTTTGTTGTGGATGAAGCTTTTGATAAAAAGAGAAACCATGATATGAGAGGAATTAAGGAGACATAAAAGCTCAAGCTTGGGGATTCCCAAGGCACCCCAAGATAATATTCCAAGAGGTCTCAAGCATCTAAGCTTGGGGATGCCCCGGTAGGCATCCCACCTTTCTTCTTCAACAACTATCGGTTAATATCGGTTGAGCCTAAGTTTTTGCTTCTTCACATGAGTTGTGCTATCCTTGAAATGTAGTTTTCTTTAGATTTGCTTGATGTTTGAATAAAGTATCAATATCTGAAATTATTAACTGGGAGAGTCTTCACATAGTTGCATAATTATTCGACTACTCATTGATCTTTACTTATATCTTTCGGAGTAGTTTTTGTTATTGGTCTAGTACTTCACTTATATCTTTTAGAGCATGGTGGTAGTTTTATTTTGAATAAATAGATGAACTCTCATACTTCACTTAGATTATTTTGAGAGTCATTAATAGCATGGTAATTTGCTTAATATGAATATACTTGGTATTCAAGATATGTGAAACTTTCTTATGAGTGTGTTGAATACTAAGAAAAGTTTGATACTTGATAATTGTTTTGAGATATGGAGGTAGTGATATTAAAGTCATGCTAGTTGGGTGATTATGAATTTAAAGAATGCTTGTGTTGAATTCAGCAAGTCTCATAGCATGCACGTATGGTTAAAGTTGTGTAACAAATTTGAAACATTAAGTGTACCTGGCTTGTGCATCCTTATGAGTGGCGGTCGGGGACGAGCGATGGTCTTTTCCTACCAATCTATCCCCCTAGGAGCATGCGCATAGTACTTGATTTTTGATGACTTCTAAATTTTTGCAATAAGTATATGCGTTCTTTTGACTAATGTTGAGTCCATGGATTATACGCACTTTTACCTTTCCGCCTTTGCTAGCCTCTTCGGTACCGTGCATTGCTCTTTCTCACCTTGAGAGTTGGTGCAAACTTCGCCGGTGCATCCAAACCCCATGATATGATACGCTCTTTCACACATAAACCTCCTTATATCTTCCTCAAAACAGCCACCATACCTACCTATTATGGCACTTCCATAGCCATTCCAAGATATATTGCCATGCAACTTTCCACCATACCGTTCTTCATGACATACTTTACTTTTGCCATATTGCCATTGCATGATCATGTAGTTGACATCGTATTTGTGGCAAAGCTACCATGCATTATTTTTCATACATGTCACTCTTGATTCATTGCACCATCCCGGTACACCGCCGGAGGCATTCATATAGAGTCATATCTTGTTCTAGTTTCAAGTTGTAATCCTTATGTTGTAATCAATAGAAGTGTGATGATCATCATTATTAGAGCATTGCCCAATCACAAAAAAGAGAGAGAAAGGCCAAAAAGAAAAAAAGGAAAGGCCCAAAAAAATAAAAAAATAAAAAGGGCAATGTTACTATCTCTTTTTCCACACTTGTGCTTCAAAGTAGCACCTTGTTCTTCATGTAGTGAGTCTCATATATTGTGCTTCAAGGTAGCACCATGTTTTTCATATAGTGAGTCTCATAAGTTGTCTTTTTATACTATTAAGGAATTATCCAAAGATTGGTCATGCGAGTGTTGAGCTTATTGCAAGCATGTCTTGAAGAAGAAGGTTGTGTGATCATTCATGTTTACCTTCAATACATCATCCAAATGAAGAGAGTTGCAAAGATTTAAGGTTGATCAAGACTAAGTCAATAGTGAATCAAGTTGATCAACTCACAAAGCGTAGAAGATGTACCGAGAGGGATCAAGTGATCCCATGGTATGGTAAGCATTGTCCATTGCACTTTGTGTACTAACCCATGGTCTATGTGAGAGTTCTATGTGGGGTTAGGTACGTATCCATGGGCTTGCATCAAGAGGAAGATATCATACAACCCATGGAAAGGATGACATCAAGTGGTGATCATCATCAAGATTGCCGTGTGCAAGTTCAAGTGGAGCATCATGAAGAGATCAAGTGCTTGAATCTTTCCATCCATTGTGATGTCAATGGACTTGTGAAGATGAGTCGAAGAGTGGCTCACCCATAATGGACTATGGGGGAGCAATCATCTAGTCTTCATCGAGCCAACGCAATCAAGAAAGGTGGTTCATCTTGAGGGAGTCAAGATCGTCATCATCTAGCTCAAGTGGACCATGCAAAGGCAAAGGTTTGCCCTTGATAGGTTTTCTATTTTGCCGGTCTCATGGTGGTAGTAGGGAGACCGGGTTATATGATCGTTTGCCGTACTATCAAGGGGGGCTCTCAAGTTGGTAGCTTGATCATATCGTTAGTAGAGAGCTCAAACCTTTGCATCCTTGCATCATGTTTCTTGGTTCTTGTTTGGTTCTCTTTGTGAGTCTTAGAGCTTATGGTCATCTTGATGACAAGCTTGAGTTCATCGAAAACGGAGTTCACATGCGTCTTCTATGATGTTTTCGGTGTTGGAGGTTTTACCGGTCTTTTCCAAGGAAGGGTTCTCACCATTTTCCTTTGGGCCTTTTCTCATTTGCTTCTTATTGGTATTTCTTTCAATATTGTGTTAGCCCTTGTCTCTAGCTTTCCAACAAACTTGGTTTCGTTGAATTCGGAGTCCGTTTGCAAAAGTTGTGGTTATTTTGGCAAAGGCTGCAGCGGTACTACCGCGACTGGAGCGGATGTAGTTTTTTACTACCGCTCCAGAGCAGTGCTACCGCGGCTCCTGAGCGGTAGTACCGCTCCAGAGCAGTACTACCGCGGCTCCCAAGCGGTAGTACCGCTCCGGACCAAAATCTCATGTTTTGCTCAGCGGAAGTAGGCACAGAAGTATTTTTTTAGTACCGCTCGCAAGCAGTAGTACCGCTACCATTTGTGGTAGTACCGTGAGGACGAGCGGTACTACCGCACTGAAGGTTCTTTTGGCCTTTTTGCCTCCTCGCTGTTGTGTTTCGAAGGGGTACTACCGCTCTAGCGGTAGTACCGCTCCTTGGAGCGGTAGTACCGCTCTGTGCCGGCTGTGAGCATAACAGTTGGATTCGGGAGCTCCTATAAAAGGGGGTCTTCTTCCCCATTCAACCTAATCCTTTGAGCTCGTGTTCTTCCCCCATTTTTGACCTTCTTCGAGCTTGCTAACTCTCAATCCCTCCATGGATTCTTGTTAGTTTTTGAGAGAAAAGAGAGAGGAGATCTAGATCCACGTTTCCACCAATCACTTTCTCCTCTAAGTGAGGGGAACCCCTTGGATCTAGGTCTTGGAGTTCTTCGTGTTCTTCTTTCATTCTTCCTCTCATTTTCCTCCCTAGCATTAGTTGCTTTGGTTGGATTTGGGAGAGAAGGACTTGGGCACTCCGTGTGCCCTTGCCATTGCATTTGGTGCATCAGTTTGAGTTCTCCACGGTGATACGTGGAAGTGAAGTTTGAGAAGCTTATTACTCTTGGGTGTTTGGGCACCCTAGAGCTTGTTCCTCTTGGGTGCCTTGGTGCCCTAGACGGTTGGTGGTGTTCGGAGCTCAATCATTGTGGTGTAAAGCTCCGGGCAAGCGTCGGGGTCTCCAATTAGGTTGTGGAGATCGCCCCGAGGAATTTGACCCGGTGACCGCCCCCAAGGGTTGCCAAAGTGTACGGGTTCGGTGACCGCCCCCAAGGGTCGCCATTTGTACGGGTTCGGTGACCGCCCTCAAGGGCCCCTTAGTGGAATCACGACATCTGGCAGTGTGCGAGGGCGTGAGGAGATTACAGTGGCCCTATTGGCTTCTTGGGGAGCATTGTGCCTCCACACCGCTCCAAACGGAGATTAGCATCCGCAAGGGTGTGAACTTAGGGATACATCATCGTCTCCGCGTGTCTCGGTTATCTCTTACCCGAGACCCTTTACTTATGCACTTTACTTTGTGATAGCCATATTGTTCTTTGTCATATATCTTGCTATCACATAGTTGCTTATCTTGCTTAGCATAAGTTGTTGGTGCACATAGGTGAGCCTAGTTGTTGTAGGTTTTGTGCTTGACAAATTAACCACTAGGTTTATTCCGCATTTGTTCAAGCCTAAACCGTAATTATTTTAAAGCGCCTATTCACCCCCCCTCTAGGCGACATCCTCGATCTTTCAGCTTCTTCAGAGTTTATAATAATTTCTCCTCTTCCTGCTCTGAAAGGTTAGCACTAATAATAACAGGATATATCTTCTTCTCATCAAGATAAGCATATTTAAGAGTATCAGGTAGTGGTTTAAGCTCAAACACGGGATCACCCCTGGGTGGTGGAGGATCCCCTAGAATTTTTACAGTCAAGTTGTGTTTCAAAATAGGTCCCTGTTTAAGGAATACTTCATCTATCTCCCTTCTTTCATTCATAAACATATCATTTTCATGGTCTAGCAAATATTGTTCTAAAGGATCATTAGGAGGCACGGAAATAGAAGCAAGACCAACAATTTCATCCTTACTAGGCAATTATTTATCATGGATTGTCTACGAAATTTAGCAAAATTAAACTCATGAGACATATCCCCCAAACCTATAGTAACAACATCCTTTTTGCAGTCTATCCTAGCATTAACAGTATTCAAGAAGAGTCTACCAAATATAATGGGACAAAAGTCATCTTGTGGGGAGCCAAGAACAAGAAAATCAGCAGGATATTTAACATTCCCACACAAGACTTCAACATCTCTAACAATCCTAACTGATGAAGTAGTATCTCTATTGGCAAGCTTAATTGTAACATCAATTTCTTCTATCTCAGCAGGTGCAATATCATGCATAATTTCTTTGTATAAGGAATGAGGTATTGCACTTGCACTAGCACCCATATCACATAAGCCATGATAATAATGATATCCTATTTTAACAGAAATAATAGGCATGCCTACAACAGGTCTATGTTTATTTTTAGTATCGGGTCTAGCAATTCTAGCAGCTTCATCACAGAAGTAAATAACATGCCCATCAATATTATCAGCCAAGAGATCTTTAACCATAGCAATACTAGGTTCAACTTTAATTTGCTCAGGTGGTGTAGGTGCTCTAGTATTACTCTTACGAACCATAGTTGAAGCTTTAGCATGATCCTTTATCCTAACAGGGAAAGGTGGCTTCTCAATATAGGCAGTAGGGACAATAGGATCATTATAAGTGATAGTCTTTTCTTCAACTTTAATAGGTGCAAATACTTTTACTTCAATGGGAGGATTATATTTAAACCACTTCTCCTTAGGGAGGTCAACATGAGTAGCAAATGATTCACAGAAAGAAGCTACTATCTCAGAGTCAAGTCCATATTTAGTGCTAAATTCACGGAAAATATCGGTATCGATAAAAGATTTAACACAATCAAACTTACGTGTCATACCTGACTCCTTACCTTTGTCGAGATCCCAATCTTCAGAGTTGCTTTTAATTCTTTCCAATAAATCCCATCTGAATTCAATAGTCTTCATCATAAAAGAACCAGTACAAGAAGTATCGAGCATGGAGCGATTGTTGAGAGAAAGCCGAGCATAAATTTTTTGAATAATAATTTCTCTTCAGAGCTCATGATTGGGGCATGAATATAACTTTGACTTAAGCCTCCCCCAATCTTGAGCGATGCTTTCTCATTTGCGAGGCCAAAAATTATATATATACTTACGATCGCAGTGAACAATATGCATAGGATACAACATCTGATGAAATTCCAATTTCAATCGGTTGTAGTTCCATGATCCCATATCATCACATAGCCTAAACCATGTCAATGCCTCTCCCTTCAAAGATAAAGGGAAGACCTTCTTCTTGATAACATCCTCGGGCATACCTGGAAGCTTAAATAATCCGCAAACTTCATCCACATAGATTAGGTGCAAATCGGGATGCAATGTTCCATCTCCTGCAAAAGGATTAGCTAGTAGTTTCTCTATCATACCCGAAGGAATTTCAAAGTAAACATTTTCAGTAGGTTCAATAGGTTGAGGAGCAACTCTTTGCTCTACTGGTCGGGGAGAAGATACCCCGAACAAGCCCCTCAAAGGATTATGTTCCATAGTAACAAGTGATAGTAAATTTCATACCAAAGGCGTTGTACTCCCCGACAATGGTGTCAGAAAAGAGTCTTGATGATCCACAAGTGTAGGGGATCTATCGTAGTCCTTTCGATAAGTAAGAGTGTCGAACCCAACGAGAAGTAGAAGGAAATGACAAGCGGTTTTCAGTAAGGTATTCTCTGCAACCACTGAAATTATCGGTAACAGATAGTTTTGTGATAAGGTAATTCGTAATGGGTAACAAATAACAAGAGTAAATAAGGTGCAGTGATACGTCTCCAACGTATCTATAATTTTTGATTGCTCCATGCTATATTATCTACTGTTTGGGCAATATTGGGCTTTATTATCCACTTTTATATTATTTTTGGGACTAACCTATTAACCGGAGGCCCAACCCAGATTTGTTGTTTTATGCCTATTTCAGTGTTTCGAGGAAAAGGAATATCAGACGAAGTCAAAACGGAACGAAATCAACTGGAGAAGTTATTTTTGGAAGGAAAGCCACCCGATGGACTTGGAGTACACGTCAGGGAAGAAGGGAGGTGCCCACGATGGTGGGGGGCGCGCCCACCCCCCTGGGGAGCGCCCCCTGCCTCGTGGCCCCCCTTTGGTCCACCGACGTACTTCTTTCACCCATATATACCTACGTACCCTAAAAATTCTAGAACAGAAGATAGATCAGGAGTTCCGCCGCCGCAAGCCTCTGTAGCCACCAAAAACCTCTCGGGAGCCCGTTCCGGCGCCCTGCCGGAGGGGGAACCCATCACCGGTGGCCATCTTCATCATCCCGGCGCTATCCATGACGAGGAGGGAGTAGTTCACCCTCGGGGCTGAGGGTATGTACCAGTAGCTATGTGTTTGATCTCTCTCTCTCTCGTGTTCCCTCTATGGCACAATCTTGATGTATCCCGAGCTTTGCTATTATAGTTGGATCTTATGATGTTTCTCCCCCTCTACTCTCTTGTGATGAATTGAGTTTCCCCTTTGAAGTTATCTTATCGGATTGAGTCTTTTATGAGAACACTTGATGTATGTCTTGCCGTGTTTATCTGTTGTGACAATGGGATATCATGTGCCACTTGATGTATGTTTTGGTGACCAACTTGCGGGTTCCGCCCATTAACCTATGCATAGGGGTTGGCACACGTTCTTGACTCCCCGGTAGAAACTTTGGGGCACTCTTTGAAGTACTTTGTGTTGGTTGGATGAATCTGAGATTGTGTGATGCATATCGTATAATCATGCCCACAGATACTTGAGGTGACAATGGAGTATCTAGGTGACATTAGGGTTTTGGTTTATTTGTGTCTTAAGGTGTTATTCTAGTACGAACTCTTTTATAGATTGATCCAAAAGAATAACTTTGAGGTGGTTTCGTACCCTACCATAATATCTACGTTTGTTCTCCGCTATTAGTGGCTTTGGAGTGACTCTTTGTTGCATGTTGAGGGCTTGTTATATGATCTATCTATTTTATTATTGTTGAGAGAACTTGCACTAGTGAAAGTATGAACCCTAGGCCTTGTTTCCTATCATTGCAATACCGTTTACGCTCACTTTTACCACTTGCTACCTTTCTGTTTTTATATTTTCAGATTACAAAAACCTTTATCTACCATCCATATTGCACTTGTATCACCATCTCTTCGCCGAACTAGTGCACCTATACAATTTACCATTGTATTGGGTGTGTTGGGGACACAAGAGACTCTTTGTTATTTGGTTGCAGGGTTGTTTGAGAGAGACCATCTTCAACCTACGCCTCCCACGGATTGATAAACCTTAGGTCATCCACTTCAGGGAAATTTGCTACTGTCCTACAAACATGTGCACTTGCAGGCCCAACAACGTCCACAAGAAGAATGTTGTGTAGTAGACATCAAGCAGTTTCTGGCGCCGTTGCCAGGGAGGTGAGTGCTTGAAGGTATATCTTTAGATCTTGCAATTGAGTCTTTTTAGTTTCTTGTTTTATCACTAGTTTAGTTTATAAAAGAACTCTACAAAAAAATGGAGTTAAGCTTGTCTCATACGCTTCATCTTTTTAATATCTTTCGTGAGAATGATGGAAAGGAAAATTATGCTCAAGTGCTAGAAGAAGAATTACATAGAATGCTTGGCATGAAATATGTGAATGATGAGCATGATTGCAATGTTGTTAGTATGAATTCCTTGAATATCCATGATGCTAATGATATGCAAAGCCACAAGCTTGGGGAAGCTATGTTTGATGAAGATGATATTTTTTGTCCCCCAAGCTTTGATGAGCAAATTTACTATGATGAAAGCATGCCTCCTATCTATGATGATTATTGTGATGACACATATGCTTTAAAGAATAATGATAACCATGAAAATTGTCATCTTGTTCTTAATTTTCAATCACATGATAGTTATTTTGTTGAGTTTGCTCCCACTACTATTCATGAGAAGAATTTTGCTTATGTGGAGAGTAGTAAATTTTCTATGCTTGTAGATCAGGAAAAGAATGCTTTTAGGTGCTGGTTATATTGTTGAATTCATTCATGATGCTACTGAAAATTATTATGAGGGAGGAATATATGCTTGTAGGAATTGCAATAATGTCAAGTTTCCTCTCTATGTGTTGAAAATCTTGAAGCTATGCTTGTTTTACCTTCCTATGCTTGTTGATTATTGTTCCCATGAGTTGTTTTCTCACAAAATCCCTATGCATAGGAAGTGGGTTAGACTTAAATGTGCTAGTCATATTCTTCATGATGCTCTCTCTATGTTTCATTTCTTATCTTTTTTGTGAGCATCATTGCCATCATCATGCCTAGCTAGAAAGGCATTAAAGAAAAGTGCTTGTTGGGAGACAACCCAATACTTACCTTTACTGTTTTTGTGTGTCCACATGATTATGCTACTGTAGTAATCATGTTTTATAGCTTTTGTATCAATAAAGTGCCAATTAAGACCTTTAGGATAGCTTACGGTGATAGTTGTGTTGATCCTGCTGAAAATCAGAAACTTTTGCACCTAGTAAATTAGTTTTGTTAATTCACAGAAACGTGCTCTTGATCTGATTCTTTTTGCTCTGGATTGGTACGTAAATTTCTTAGGACTTCCTAATTTGGTAGGATTTTTGGAGTTCCAGAAGTATACGTTTGATACATATTACTACAGACTGTTCTGTTTTTAACATATTCTATTTTCTATGTGTTGTTTGCTTATTTTGATGAATCTATGAGTAGTATAGGAGGGTATGAACCATAGATAAGTCAGAGTACAGTATATATTACACTAATATGAATTTATAATGAGTTCATTACAGTACCTTGAAGTGGTGTTTTGGTTTCTTTCACTAACGGAGCTTACGAGTTTTCTGTTAAGTTTTGTGTTGTGAAGTTTTCAAGTTTTGGGTAAAGATTCGATGGACTATGGAACAAGGAGTGGCAAGAGCCTAAGCTTGGGGATGCCCAAGGCACCCCAAGGTAATATTCAAGGACAACCAAGAGCCTAAGCTTGGGGATGCCCCGGAAGGCATCCCCTCTTTCGTCTTCGTATCATCGGTAACTTTACTTGGAGCTATATTTTTATTCACCACATGATATGTGTTTTTCTTGGAGAGTCATTTTCTTTTGTTAGTATTTGCTTTATGTTATTTAGAATAATGTTTTTCATCTTTAGTTTCAATAAAGAAGTCAAGGATAGCCTTTGCCATGCTTATTTTGCTAGTATACATGTTGCTGTTTGAAAACAGAAAGTTTACCGCTGTTGCAAAAATTACCTAGAAAAGTCAGAGCATGATATAATGTTGAAACTTTTTTCATAATGAGCTCTGATAAATTTACTACAGTGTGAATTTTATTTCATAATATTTGGAGTTAGGGAAGTATTGATACTCTTGCATTCTTTACAGACTATACTGTTCTGGCAGATTGCTGTTATGTTTGCATTGTTTGCATATGTTTGCTTGTTTAATGATTCTATTTGAGGATAGGAGTAATAATATGCAGAGGCATTTAGTATTCAATGTTGAATAATAATTTTAGTGATTTGTTACAGTAGAAAATGATAAGGTTTGCATTGGTTTATACTAACCTATCTCACGAGTTCTTGCTGAGTTTGTTGTGGATGAAGCTTTTGATAAAAAGAGAAACCATGATATGAGAGGAATTAAGGAGACATAAAAGCTCAAGCTTGGGGATTCCCAAGGCACCCCAAGATAATATTCCAAGAGGTCTCAAGCATCTAAGCTTGGGGATGCCCCGGTAGGCATCCCACCTTTCTTCTTCAACAACTATCGGTTAGTATCGGTTGAGCCTAAGTTTTTGCTTCTTCACATGAGTTGTGCTATCCTTGAAATGTAGTTTTCTTTAGATTTGCTTGATGTTTGAATAAAGTATCAATATCTGAAATTATTAACTGGGAGAGTCTTCACATAGTTGCATAATTATTCGACTACTCATTGATCTTTACTTATATCTTTCGGAGTAGTTTTTGTTATTGGTCTAGTACTTCACTTATATCTTTTAGAGCATGGTGGTAGTTTTATTTTGAATAAATAGATGAACTCTCATACTTTACTTAGATTATTTTGAGAGTCATTAATAGCATGGTAATTTGCTTAATATGAATATACTTGGTATTCAAGATATGTGAAACTTTCTTATGAGTGTGTTGAATACTAAGAAAAGTTTGATACTTGATAATTGTTTTGAGATATGGAGGTAGTGATATTAAAGTCATGCTAGTTGGGTGATTATGAATTTAAAGAATGCTTGTGTTGAATTCAGCAAGTCTCATAGCATGCACGTATGGTTAAACTTGTGTAACAAATTTGAAACATTAAGTGTACCTGGCTTGTGCATCCTTATGAGTGGCGGTCGGGGACGAGCGATGGTCTTTTCCTACCAATCTATCCCCCTAGGAGCATGCGCGTAGTACTTGATTTTTGATGACTTCTAAATTTTTGCAATAAGTATATGCGTTCTTTTGACTAATGTTGAGTCCATGGATTATACGCACTTTTACCTTTCCGCCTTTGCTAGCCTCTTCGGTACCGTGCATTGCTCTTTCTCACCTTGAGAGTTGGTGCAAACGTCGCCGGTGCATCCAAACCCCATGATATGATACGCTCTTTCACACATAAACCTCCTTATATCTTCCTCAAAACAGCCACCATACCTACCTATTATGGCACTTCCATAGCCATTCCAAGATATATTGCCATGCAACTTTCCACCATACCATTCTTCACGACATACTTTACTTTTGCCATATTGCCATTGCATGATCATGTAGTTGACATCGTATTTGTGGCAAAGCCACCATGCATTATTTTTCATACATGTCACTCTTGATTCATTGCACCATCCCGGTACACCGTCGGAGGCATTCATATAGAGTCATATCTTGTTCTAGTTTCAAGTTGTAATCCTTATGTTGTAATCAATAGAAGTGTGATGATCATCATTATTAGAGCATTGCCCAATCACAAAAAAGAGAGAGAAAGGCCAAAAAGAAAAAAAGGAAAGGCCCAAAAAAATAAAAAAATAAAAAGGGCAATGTTACTATCTCTTTTTCCACACTTGTGCTTCAAAGTAGCACCTTGTTCTTCATGTAGTGAGTCTCATATATTGTGCTTCAAGGTAGCACCATGTTTTTCATATAGTGAGTCTCATAAGTTGTCTTTTTATACTAGTGGGAATTTTTGATTATAGAACTTGGCTTGTATATTCCTACGATGGGCTTCCTCAAATGTCCTAGGTATTCATGAGCAAGCAAGTTGGATGCACACCCACTAGTTTTCTTTTGTTGAGCATTCATAGCTCTAGGTCATCCGTTGCATGGCAATCCCTACTCCTCATGTTGACATCAATTGATGGGCATCTCCATAGCCCGTTGATTATCTCGTCAATGTGAGACTTTCTCCTTTTTGTCTTCTCCACACAATCCCCATCATCATATTCTATTCCACCCATAGTGCTATATCCATGGCTCACGCTCATGTATTGCGTGAAGGTTGAAAAAGTTTGAGATTATTTAAGTATGAAAACAATTGCTTGGCTTGTCATCGGGGTTATAGAAGTTGGGAACATCTTTGTGTGACGAAAATGAAGCATAGCCTAACTATATGATTTTGTAGGGATGAACTTTCTTTTGCCATGTTATTTTGAGAAGACATGATTGCTTTATTAGTATGCTTGAAGTATTATTATTTTTATGTCAATATGAACTGTTGTCTTGAATCTTTCGGAACTGAATATTCATATGACAAGTAAGAAGAATTACATTGAAATTATACCAACTAGCACTCCACAACAAAAATTATCTTTTTTATCAGTTACCTACCCGAGGACGAGCAGGAATTAAGCTTGGGGATGCTTGATACGTCTCCAACGTATCTATAATTTTTGATTGCTCCATGCTATATTATCTACTGTGTTGGGCAATATTGGGCTTTATTATCCACTTTTATATTATTTTTGGGACTAACCTATTAACCGGAGGCCCAACCCAGATTTGCTGTTTTATGCCTGTTTCAGTGTTTCGAGGAAAAGGAATATCAGACGGAGTCAAAACGGAATGAAATCAACTGGAGAAGTTATTTTTGAAGGAAAGCCACCCGATGGACTTCGAGTGCACGTCAGGGAATAAGGGAGGTGACCACGAGGGTGGGGGGCGCGCCCACCCCCCTAGGGCGCGCCCCCCTACCTCGTGGCCCCCCCTTCGGTCCACCGACGTACTTCTTTCACCCATATATACCTACGTACCCTAAACTTCCAGAACAGAAGATAGATCGGGAGTTCCGCCGCCGCAAGCCTCTGTAGCCACCAAAAACCTCTCGGGAGCCCGTTCTGGCGCCCTGCCGGAGGGGGAACCCATCACCGGTGGCCATCTTCGTCATCCCGGCGCTATCCATGACGAGAAGGGAGTAGTTCACCCTCGGGGCTGAGGGTATGTACGAGTAGCTATGTGTTTGATCTCTCTCTCTCTCTCTCGTGTTCTCTCTCCTGTTCCCTCTATGGCACGATCTTGATGTATCCCGAGCTTTGCTATTATAGTTGGATCTTATGATGTTTCTGCCCCTCTACACTCATGTGATGAATTGAGTTTCCCCTTTGAAGTTATCTTATCGGGTTGAGTCTTTTATGAGAACACTTGATGTATGTCTTGCCGTGTTTATCTGTGGTGACAATGGGATATCATGTGCCACTTGATGTATGTTTTGGTGACCAACTTGCGGGTTCCGCCCATTAACCTATGCATAGGGGTTGGCACACGTTCTTGACTCCCCGGTAGAAACTTTGGGGCACTCTTTGAAGTACTTTGTGTTGGTTGGATGAATCTGAGATTGTGTGATGCATATCGTATAATCATGCCCATGGATACTTGAGGTGACAATGGAGTATCTAGGTGACATTAGGGTTTTGGTTGATTTGTGTCTTAAGGTGTTATTCTAGTACGAACTCTTTTATAGATTGATCCGAAAGAATAACTTTGAGGTGGTTTCGTACCCTACCATAATCTTTACGTTTGTTCTCCGCTATTAGTGGCTTTGGAGTGACTCTTTGTTGCATGTTGAGGGCTTGTTATATGATCTATCTATGTTATTATTGTTGAGAGAACTTGCACTAGTGAAAGTATGAACCCTAGGCCTTGTTTCCTATCATTGCAATACCGTTTACGCTCACTTTTACCACTTGCTACCTTGCTGTTTTTATATTTTCAGATTACAAAAACCTTTATCTACCATCCATATTGCACTTGTATCACCATCTCTTCGCCGAACTAGTGCACCTATACAATTTACCATTGTATTGGGTGTGTTGGGGACACATGAGACTCTTTGTTATTTGGTTGCAGGGTTGTTTGAGAGAGACCATCTTCATCCTACGCCTCCAACGGATTGATAAATCTTAGGTCATCCACTTGAGGGAAATTTGCTACTATCCTACAAACTTGTGCACTTGCAGGCCCAACAACATCTACAAGAAGAAGGTTGTGTAGTAGACATCATGCAGCAAGGTGGCCCAATCCTTTTTGTAGCAAAGGACAAGTCTGGACAAACGACCGGAAGTGGGCGGCGACATCTATGGCGGCATGGCCGGAGGTGTTGGGTGTGGAGGGAAGGGGATAATGGGCGTTGTGCCACCGATTGGTGGTCCAGGGGGAGGACAAGGCGGGCGTTGCGTGCGTCCGTGCAGTGTCCGGGCTGACGCAAACCTGGCCCAAATTTGCACCGAAAATGGGTCGGGCGGATGGAAAATGGACGGCCCCCCATTTTGCGTGGGTGCCTTGGGCCGCAATTTCTGTCTGTTTCAACCCTAAAGAACGTGCACGAACAAAATGTGTTGGCGCGTTGGAGTTGCCCTAATCCAACTAAATGTTTTGATTGGCCACTGGACACTAAATTTGGTATATGTATTTTCTCATTCAAAATGCAGAACGTAAAATAAGAGTCATTCCAATGTTAGGTGAAAATGGATATGAATAAAACCACAATGATTTTGTAGGCACGTTCGTCAATTTGGCCTTTGATATTGCGCATACAAAGCTATTTTGTTGTGTGCTATGACATTTTGATATTTTAAGAAGTTTCTATTAAAAAAAGGCTGAGTCATTCACGTGATCAATATGTAAACCGTTTGGATATAATTAACAAATATGAAAATGTCAATACAAATATGTATAATATAAGTCCTTTTAGAGATTCCAATATGGACTACATACGAAGCAAAACGAGTGAATCTACACTTTAAATTACGTCTATATACATTTGTATGTAGTTCGTACTGAAGTTTCTAAAAAATACTAATATTTAGAAACGGAGGGAGTAACTAATTTGAAAATAACACTATGCACCTACTCAAATTGTATTTACATCCGGAATTGTTTTTATCGTTTGTTTAATTTCATATAGACTCATGTAAACTACCATCTGAGATGGCTTAATAGGAGTCAAAACAAAAAGAAACATTGAAACCTTAAATTATAAAAAATGATGTGAATAAACCCCAACATAGTTGGTTTTGTAGGAGGTTTTGCATATATGGTTGTCAAACATGCCACTTACCAAGTTGTTTTGCCATGTGTTATCGCATTTCAATGTACGTTTTAAAGGAGTTTATATAAGATGAGGTCATCATATCATCTTTCTCTATTTTCTCACTACTGCTTAACAGTGGCTGGCAAGGCGTCCACCATTGGTATTTGGCAAGATAACTAGTGGCAGGTGCAAATACATGCGCGCTACTGTTATGCTTTCACCTATAAGCCGTTCTGTAGTAGTGTCGCCTAGTGCAAAAAAAAAAAACTCTCCATTATTTGTACCGGCTTTCATTCTTCAAGGCACGAATTGGCACAAAATATAATGATATCTAAACAAAGTGTAGGGAGACCGAAGTAGAACAAGAACAATTGTCACATGCTAAAACTTTAACATTTGTTTTTTATGCCAATGAGCTTTTCTAGCAATCAGTGTCCATGTGACCACGTTGACCATAGAAATGACATCAAGAAGGAAGACTATGGTATACATAGATGTGTCATCTAGTCTAGCCAGCGGCATCAGGCAGAGCACACGGACACACCTACGAGAGAGGCCACGAGGGTGTGGGCAAGTACTCCTAGTTGGTAAGTGTGTAGGTCGCTTTAAGTATGGAGGACAAAGGGCGTGCTTGGCATTCCACAAGTAGCTAAGGATTGTGCTGAGGCGAGTGTAGCAGCAGTCTGGCGGCGGTGTGGTCAGGGGTGGGGCTTTTGTTTAGCGGCAGGAGGTCGCGGGCTGGTCGATTCAGGAGTGGAGGCGGTGGTAGTTTGCTGGCAAGACTGCTAGTGTTGAACCGGAGAGTATGGCGACCGATGACAACTTTGATATCCACACAAGAGAGCATGTGACGAGTTTTTGTTCAATGATGGACGAGCAGGACAGTTCTCAGGTCAGAAGCTTCGGTCACACATGTGAGTAAGTTTCTTAAAGTAAATATCCAGATGATATAATAGGTATGACTATGTAAGGTTAAAGTTTAAAGGGTTTTTTTTTCAAAAATGTTGCTTGGAGCCATGGTGCAGCCACACCTACGCTCCATGTCGTATATATTTTGACACCAAAAACCTGGATATGAGTCCATAGTTTCTAATAAAGCCTACTGCATGTTGATTGGATAGGCTATAAAATAAGAACCCTGCATTCATGGACACAATCCATGTCTCCATGCAACTAAGTCAGCTCACAATTTTTTATTCGTATCGTTCTGCGTGACTGGACTAGCCCACCTCATAGGCTCTTACATGCATTCAAGTGCATTTTCATCTGCTTATTATTTTGTTGATTGTCTTTTGAAGTTTGTTTTTTATTCAACAAAGATATTTTAGACCATTGTTTTCTTCTTCTTCATTCTCAAAAAAAGAAGAAGATTCTTTCTCAAAAGAAGAAGAGGAAGAAAATTCTTGTTCTTCAACGAGCTCACGATTTTAGACAATTCTAGAGTACTTTTGTTCTAGAAAATAAGAAAATAAAAACCAAGGTTTTCCGGTCTGCAAAATGTGGCGTGTGGTGTCAGTCTAAGTTTTTTATTATTTCACTTCATTTTTTTAGAAGATCTATGTCACTTCATACATATTAGATATTAAAAAGGGCTTCATACGGATGTCCTTCCAGTGTTTTTTCTTTCCTTTTTCTTATGTGAACAGTAGTCATTCCCTAGTTTGTGCAAAATGTCGATCCATAACCATATGAGACAATACTAGATATAAAAAACAGATTGCTTACTGCTACATTACATAGGGGCGTGTGCCAGCCCATCCCGTTAAAAAAAAGGCAAGCCTACAAGCAAGCTGGCCAAGAGAAAGATTATGATAGACTGAAAATTTTGAATGCTAAACAGGCCTGAATCGACAACGCACTGGGCATAGGTTCGTGTGAACCATGGTCCTAAATCTCTCCTCTCGTTTGTTTTTTGTGGGATTTTCTAACTATTCTCTTTTTTCTGGTTAACTTGTGTTACCGTTCTGCATAATAGATAGGTGCCATCTGTTCCAATACAAATTCTTTTGTGTTACCGTTTTGCACAGTCTATTTTCATTTTTATATTCTTCTTTGTTTCTCAGCCATACGAAGTCCTTTTTTAGTCATCGAGTATAATATAGATGCCCACCACCACATGCACACATGTTAATACCATAAGATTGTCCTAATACCAATGATTAGCTCCAACCAAACGTGTGATGAAACAAGTTGAATGTTTAGTGTTCGCATAATTATGCACCCTTATCGGAACTGAAGCCATTTATTTGAAATTCAAGGTGAGGTGATTCGGGCCGCGCGCATGAGTAGATTGGAAACTCATGCTACACATCTATAAATTATAGTTCCCCTTAAAGCAAGTGTTTTTTCCGTTTTAAAGATATATGGACTTCTCATGTTTCAAATGGATTTTTCCTAAATTGTTTTGTTATTTCAGTGAATGAAATGAGGCTTTACTCAGGAGGCACTCCATGAAGCCAATGACCATGCAAATTTTATATTCTTGAACTAGAGCTAGTATCTTATAGTATAAAGAAAAACTATCAAGTATTGTTTAGTTACATGAGGTATAAAAAAGCCTCTATGCTAAACAAATCGACTAGAATGAGCTCCAAAACAGACCTTGAGTTTACTGTAAATGCAAGAAAATAAAATAAACTAAATAGCTAAAAAGATTATGCTAATTTTTTAAAAATTTAGGAGCATATTCTGATTAGGGTAACCAAGTGCACATAATCTCTGAAAGATAATTGCACTCAATTCTTGTGTAAGCGGCACTACCGCGGATATCTTGCAGATAACATATACTCTTCTTCCATACTATATTGTCTGCTAGTCAACCCCTCTTTGATTCTTTCATCTCTATGTAACGGAGAATCTACTACAGTATTAACATTCGCCTTAAATCCCCTAGATGATTGAGTGACTTGCAATCTCAATTCCACTTCTCTCATGGTTGGTCGTTCCCTCCTTCTTAATTACACACATGCTACTGCAATTCCAGCGATTTCTTCAATTAGGTTACCACCCTCATTCATAACTTGTGGATCTAATATTAGTGACAAATTGCCTTCTGCAAATAAGGTAGCAAAATGTTCCACAAGGATATTGTCTTCGCTAGCCATATAATCAAATGGCTTCTTTCTGGTCATCAGTTTCTGGTCATCAGTTCCTGTCCGTTGCATGTTTTATGTTTCGCAGAAACCCAATATCAAACGGAGTCCAAACAGGATAAAAACGGATGGAGAATTATTTTAGAATATTTGTGATTTTTGGGAGGAAGAATCAACGCGAAACGGTGCCCGAGGTGGCCACTAGAGTGGCCCACACCACCACTCTAGGTGGGCGCACCCTACCCTCTCGTGGGCCACCCGTAAGGCAGTTGATGCCCTTCTTTGGCCGCAAGAAAGCTAATTTTTAGAAAGCGATCTGGGCGAAGGTTTCGATCCAATCGGAGTTACAGATCTCCAGATATAAAGGAAACGATGCCAGGGCAGAATTACAGAAGGCAGAAACAGAGAGATAGATCCAATCTCGGAGGGGCTCTCGCCCCTCCCACGCCATGGGAGCCAAGGACCAGAGGGAAAACCCTTCTCCCATCTAGGGAGGAGGTCAAGGAAGAAGAAGAAGAAGGGGGCTCTCTCCCCCTTGCTTCCGGTGGTGCCGGAATGCTGCCGGGGGCCATCATCATCACCGCGATCTACACCAACACCTCCATCATCTTCACCAACATCTCCATCACCTCCCCCCATCTATATTCAGCGGTCCACTCTCCCGCAACCCGCTGTACCCTCTACTTGAACATGGTGCTTTATGCTTCATATTATTTTCCAATGATGTGTTGCCATCCTATGATGTCTGAGTAGATTTTTGTTGTCCTATCGGTGATTGATGAATTGCTATGATTGGTTTGAGTTGCATGTTTTATTATTGGTGCTGTCCTATTGTGCCCTCTGTATCGCGCAAGCGTGAGGGATTCCCTCTATAGGGTTTGCAATATGTTTATGATTTGCTTATGGTGGGTGGCGTGAGTGACAGAAGCATAGACCCGAGTAAGTAGGTTGTTTGCGTATGAGATAAAGGGGACTTGATACTTTAATGCTATGGTTGAGTTTTACCTTAATGAATCTTTAGTAGTTGCGGATGCTTGCTAGAGTTCCAATCATAAGTGCATATGATCCAAGTAGAGAAAGTATGTTAGCTTATGCCTCTCCCTCAAATAGAATTGCAGTAGTGATTACCGGTCTAGTAACATAGTCAATTGCTTAGGGACAATTTCACAACTCCTACCACCACTTTTCCATACTCGCTATATTTACTTTATTGTTTATTTATCTAAACATCCCCTAATTTTTATTTACGCGTTCTTTATTATCTTGCAAACCTATCCTATCACACCTACAAAGTACTTCTAGTTTCATACTTGTTCTAGGTAAAGCGAACGTCAAGCATGCGTAGAGTCTTATCAGTGGCAGATAGGACTTGAGAGAGTATTTGTTCTACCTTTAGCTCCTCGTTGGGTTCGACACTCTTACTTATCGAAAGAGGCTACTACTATCCCGTATACTTGTGGGTCATCAGTAGGACGCGCCCTCCACCCTCGTGGACGCCTTGTGTCCTTCCTGGACTACTTCTTATTTTCCTACTTTCTTAAATATTCCAAAAGAAAGAAAAATTGCTACTAGAACTGTTTTGAAGTCGGTTTACTTATCGTAGCACGTACCTATTCCTTTTTGGAGTCTGAAACGTTCTGGAAAGTGTCCCTTATGTATTCCTCCGGGGTTACGATTTCAATAACATTAGTTTCAACATTTATAGGATTACCTGAGATATAATGTTTGATTCTTTGACCGTTCACCACCTTCAGATTTGTGCCTTCGAAGTTGTTGATTTTTATGACACCGGAACGGTAGACCTCCTCGATAACGTAAGGGCCTTCCCATTTAGAGAGGAGTTTTCCTGCAAAAAATCTTAAACGAGAGTTGAAAAGCAACACATAATCACCTACATTAAACTCACGCTTTTGTATCCTTTTGTCATGCCATATTTTAACTTTTTCTTTAAACAGTTTGGCATTCTCATAGGCCTGGGTTCTCCACTTATCAAGTGAGCTAATGTCAAAAAACCTTTTCTCACTGGCAAGTTTGAAATCATAATTGAGCTCTTTAATGGCCCAATATGCCTTATGTTCTAGTTTGAGAGGTAAGTGACATGCTTTTCCATAAACCATTTTATATGGAGAAATACCCATAGGATTTTTATATGCAGTTCTATAAGCCCATAATGCATCATCAAGTTTCTTGGAACAATTCTTTCTAGATCTATTAACAGTCTTTTGCAAAATTAATTTGAGCTCTCTGTTACTCAGTTCTACTTGGCCACTAGACTGTGGGTGATATGGAGATGCAATTCTATGATTAACATCATACTTAGCAAGCATTTTATGGAAAGCACGATGAATAAAGTGTGAACCACCATCAGTCATTAGGTATCTAGGGACTCCAAACCTCGGAAAAATAACTTCTTTAAGCATCTTAATAGAGGTGTTATGATCAGCACTACTGGTGGGAATAGCTTCTACCCACTTGGTAAAGTAATCAACAACAACTAAAATATGTGTATACCCATTAGAGGAAGGAAACAGTCCCATATAATCAAAACCCCAAACATCAAATGGTTCAATGACAAGAGAATAATTCATAGGCATTTCTTGACGTCTACTAATATTAATAATTCTTTGACATTCATCACAAGACAAGACAAACTTACGGGCATCCTTGAAGAGAGTAGGCCAATAAAAAATGGATTGCAATACCTCGCAGTTCTATCTCCAGCGTGGTGTCCTCCATAAGCCTCGGAGTGACACTTGCGTAGGATCTGTTCCTATTCATGCTCAGGTACACAACGTCTAATAACACCATCTACTCCTTCTTTATAAAGGTGTGGGTCATCCCAAAAGTAATGTCTTAAATCATAGAATTTTTTTTCTTTTGCTGGTATGTGAAACTAGGTGGTATAAATTTAGCAATATTGTAATTAGCATAATCAGCATACCATGGCGCAGTACGAGAAGCACTTATGACAACTAATTGTTCATCAGGGAAGCTATCATCAATAGGTAGTGGCTCATCAAGAATATTCTCTAACCTAGATAAGTTATCTGCAACGGTGTTCTCAGCTCCCTCTATCAATAATATGCAAATCAAATTTTTGTAGTAGGAGAACCCATCTAATAAGTCTAGGTTTGGCATCTTTCTTTTCCATAAGATATTTAATAGCAGCATGATCAGTGTGAACAGTTACTTTAGAATTAACAATATAAGGTCTAAACTTATCACAAGCAAATACAACTGCTAAAAATTCTTTTTCAGTAGTAGCATAGTTTCTCTAGGCACTGTCTAGAGTTTTACTAGCATATTGGATAACATTTAGTTTCTTATCAACTCTTTGTCCTAGAATGGCACCTACGGCATAATCACTAGCATCACACATAATTTTAAATGGTAAATTCCAATTAGGTGGCTGAACAATAGGTGCAGAAATTAAAGCTTTCTTAAGTATTTCAAATGCTTCTACACAATCATCATCAAAGACAAAAGGAATATCTTTTTGTAAGAGATTAGTCAGAGGCCTAGAAATTTTAGAGAAGTCCTTAATAAACCTCCTATAAAAACCGGCATGACCAAGGAAACTTCTTATACCTTTAATGTCTGTAGGACACGACATCTTTTTAATAGCATCAACTTTGGCTTTATCAACTTCAATACCTCTTTTAGAAATTTTATGCCCCAAGACAATGCCTTCATTAACCATAAAGTGGCATTTTTTCCAATTCAAGACAAGATTAGTTTCTTCACATCTCTGCAAAACTCGATCAAGGTTGCTCAAGCAATCATCAAAAGAAGATCCATAAACGGAGAAATCATCCATGAAAACCTCAACAATCTTTTCACAAAAGTCAGAGAATATAACCATCATGCATCTTTGAAAGGTAGCAGGTGCATTACATAAGCCAAAAGGCATACTTCTATAAGAAAAAGTACCGAAAGGGCAAGTAAAAGTGGTTTTTTCTTGATCCTCCTTTGACAGAGGTATTTGAGAGAAACCAGAGTAACCATCTAGAAAGCAAAAATGTGTATGTTTGGATAATATTTCTAGCATTTGATCAATAAAAGGTAAAGGGTAATTATCCTTTGTAGTAGCTTTATTTAATTTGTGGAAATGAATTACCATTCTATAACCTGTAACAATTCTTTACGGGATCAATTCATCTTTGTCATTAGGAACGACAGTAATACCTCCCTTCTTAGGGACACAATGGACAGGACTTACCCACTAACTATCAGCAACGGGATAAATTATACCTGCCTCCAGGAGCTTTAGTATTTATTTTCTTACCACTTCTTTCATCTTAGGATTTAACCATTGTTGGTGATCAACAACCGGTTTAGCGTCTTTCTCCAATTTTATTTTGTGCTGGCATAGAGTGCGACTAATGCCCTTAAGATCATCAAGAGTATATCCAATAGCAACACAGTTGAAAGAACATGCGGTGCCCCCATGTTTGGTTTTGGTAATTGATGACAATCTCTATGGACTAATGGTTGTCTTGAGTTATATTTGAAGGATTTGTCCATAGGATTTTCTTGAAGTCCATGTGTTGGTTTCAAGGAGTTTATGAATTGACCAAGGTGCTATTAAGGAATTATCCAAAGATTGGACATGCGAGTGTTGAGCTTATTGCAAGCATGTCTTGAAGAAGAAGGTTGTGTGATCATTCATGTTTACCTTCAATACATCATCCAAATGAAGAGAGTTGCAAAGATTTAAGGTTGATCAAGACTAAGTCAATAGTGAATCAAGTTGATCAACTCACAAAGCGTAGAAGATGTACCGAGAGGGATCAAGTGATCCCATGGTATGGTAAGGATTGTCCATTGCACTTTGTGTACTAACCCATGGTCTATGTGAGAGCTCTATGTGGGGTTAGGTACGTATCCATGGGCTTGCATCAAGAGGAAGATATCATACAACCCATGGAAAGGATGACATCAAGTGGTGATCGTCATCAAGATTGCCGTGTGCAAGTTCAAGTGGAGGATCACGAAGAGATCAAGTGCTTGAATCTTGCCATCCATTATGGTGTCAATGGACTTGTGAAGATGAGCCGAAGAGTGGCTCACCCATAGTGGACTACGGGGGAGCAATCATCTAGTCTTCATCGAGCCAACGCAATCAAGAAAGGTGGTTCATCTTGAGGGAGTCAAGATCGTCATCATCTAGCTCAAGTGGACCATGTGCAAGGCAAAGGTTTGCCCTTGATAGGTTTTCTATTTTGCCGGTCTCATGGTGGTAGTAGGGAGACCCGGTTATATGATCGTTTGCCGTACTATCAAGGGGGGCTCTCAAGTTGGTAGCTTGATTGTATCGTTAGTAGAGAGCTCAAACCCTTGCATCCTTGCATCATGTTTCTTGGTTCTTGTTTGGTTCTCTTTGTGAGTCTTAGAGCTTATGGTCATCTTGATGACAAGCTTGAGTTCATCGAAAACGGAGTTCACATGCGTCTTCTATGATGTTTTCGGTGTTGGAGGTTTTACCGGTCTTTTCTGAGGAAGGGTTCTCACCATTTTCCTTTGGGCCTTTTCTCATTTGCTTCTTATTGGTATTTCTTTCAATATTGTGTTAGCCCTTGTCGCTAGCTTTCCAGCAAACTTGGTTTCATTGAATTCGGAGTCCGTTTGCAAAATTGCGGTTGTTTTGGCAAAGGCTGCAGCGGTACTACCGCGACTGGAGCGGATGTAATTTTTTACTACCGCTCCAGAGCAGTGCTACCGCGGCTCCTGAGCGCTAGTACCGCTCCAGAGCAGTACTACTGCGGCTCCTAAGCGGTAGTACCGCTCCGGACCGAAGGTTCTTTTGGCCTTTTTGCCTCCTCGCTATTGTGTTTCGAAGGGGTACTACCGCCCTAGCGGTAGTACCGCTTCTTGGAGCAGTAGTACCGCTTTGTGCGGGCTGTGAGCATAACGGTTGGATTCGGGAGCTCCTATAAAAGGGGGTCTTCTTCCCCATTCAACCTAATCCTTTGAGCTCGTGTTCTTCCCCCATTGTTGACCTTCTTCGAGCTTGCTAACTCTCAATCCCTCCATGGATTCTTGTTAGTTTTTGAGGGAAAAGAGAGAGGAGATATAGATCCACGTTTCCACCAATCACTTTCTCCTCTAAGTGAGGGGAACCCCTTGGATCTAGGTCTTGGAGTTCTTCGTGTTCTTCTTTCGTTCTTCCTCTCATTTTCCTCCCTAGCATTAGTTGCTTTGGTGGGATTTGGGAGAGAAGGACTTGGGCACTCCGTGTGCCCTTGCCATTGCATTTGGTGCATCGGTTTGAGTTCTCCACGGTGATACGTGGAAGTGAAGTTTGAGAAGCTTATTACTCTTGGGTGTTTGGGCACCCTAGAGCTTGTTCCTCTTGGGTGCCTTGGGCGCCCTAGACGGTTGGTGGTGTTCGGAGCTCAATCATTGTGGTGTAAAGCTCCGGGCAAGCGTCGGGGTCTCCAATTAGGTTGTGGAGATCGCCCCGAGCAATTTGACGGGTACCGGTGACCGCCCCCAAGGGTTGCCAAAGTGTACGGGTTCGGTGACCGCCCCCAAGGGTCGCCATTTGTACGGGTTCGGTGACCGCCCTCAAGGGTCCCTTAGTGGAATCACGGCATCTTGCATTGTGCGAGGGCGTGAGGAGATTACGGTGGCCCTAGTGGCTTCTTGGGGAGCATTGTGCCTCCACACCGCTCCAAACGGAGATTAGCATCCGCAAGGGTGTGAACTTCGGGATACATCGTCGTCTCCGCGTGCCTCGGTTATCTCTTACCCGAGCCCCTTTACTTATGCACTTTACTTTGTGATAGCCATATTGTTCTTTGTCATATATCTTGCTATCACATAGTTGCTTATCTTGCTTAGCATAAGTTGTTGGTGCACATAGGTGAGCCTAGTTGTTGTAGGTTTTGTGCTTGACAAATTAACCACTAGGTTTATTCCGCATTTGTTCAAGCCTAAACCATAATTATTTTAAAGCGCCTATTCACCCCCCCTCTAGGCGACATCCTCGATCTTTCAATTGGTATCAGAGCCACGTCTCTCTTTGTTAGGCTTAACCGCCTAGAGAGTAAAGATGTCGACTAGGGGATTAGGATTCTCTGACACTCTTAGTTTCGATGGCACAAATTTTGATGTTTGGGTAATTCGCATGCTTAATCTCTTTAGGGTCATGGACCCAAATTTAGAGCGAATTGTAGATATGGGTTTTTCTCCTCCAAAGGATCCCCAAAGATTATCTTTAGAGGATGAGAAAAACTCTTATCTCAATGCTCAAGCTTCTAATGTGCTTTTTGATGCTTTGAGCAATGTAGTTATATTTCAACTCATGCCGTTCCGAGATGCTCATGAGTTGTGGACGAAGCTTCAAGATAAATATGGTGTGTCCAAGATTTGTGGGGATGATTGTTCTCCCTCCACCTCCGGTCGTATAGTCTTCTCAACTTCTTCTACTTCACCTACATGTGGTTTGCCACAAGGTAATGACATGGTGAGTAGTGTTGGTCATTGCAATGATGATAGTATGCTTATTGTGGATGATCCTTCATCACTATATTATTGCAATGCTCCTTCTTTGGGCTTTAACACTTCGAGCACTCCAAATGTTTCACATGCTTGTGTTGATAGTCCTTGCATATCATGTAGAAATTGCTTGACTAAATCTCATGATGATATGCTTTCTATGTCTTGTTGCCATGATAAAAATGCATCTATTTCCTCGAATTGTTGTGCTAACAATGTAGTGGAAACCGAACACTCCATGGAACAAGATGTGGTGTTTAATGGTGCCTCAAGGGATCCTACATCATCATTTATTGCTTTTTGCCTTATGGCTAAGGCGTCAAAGGTATCTCCTACTTTGTACCCCAATATGTCTCTTGATGATGATGTTGATGCTAATGATGATGAGGATAATGATGAAGAGAATGATAATGCTGCCTCCTTAAAAACTAAGGGGGAAATGATTTTTAAAGCTCTTCATAAAAATAAAATTGCTCGTTCCAACTTCATGGAAATAATGTCCATTGCCATTGATGGCAAGAAATACATTGATGAGTTGGAATCTCATCTAGAGGAGCATGAGGCCACCATTGATAAAATGGAAGGTCATGGGCGTGATTACGCTAATGAGATTGCGGACCTCTCTCAAGCTCTTGAACTTGAACAAACCACCAAGGAATCTCTTGAGGAGACTTTTGCTCTAGAATTGTCTAAAGTGAAGGAATCTACTGATAGAGCTCTTAAGGTGGCCAATGTTTTTGAAACTAAAAATGCTAAGCTTGAAGTTGCTCATGCTAGACTCCTTGAGGATTTTGAGCACCTCGAAAATGGCTCAAGGGTCATCAAGGGTGAGCTCATCAAACTCACCGAGTCTCATGCTCAACTTGAAGCTTCTTATTTAAAAGAGCTTGCCAAGTTGCCTTCTCCTCTTGTTGTTAATGATGATGCTTGTGCTACTAATTCTATTACTTGTGAAGCATCCATTTTGAAGGAGAATGTTGAGCTACGGGCTCAACTTGAGGTGCTATCTTGCAATTATGGGAAATTGGAAGAAAGTCATGAAAATCTCTCAAGCTCTCATGATGATCTTCTAGTATCCCATAGTGTGCTAAAGATAGCTCATGAGGCCATGATTGCTAAGGTAACATCTAGTGAGCCTCATGTGGATACTAGCACTACTTCTAGTCAAAATAGTATATTGCCATGTGCTAGTCCTTGTAATTCATCTACTCACAATGTTGGTACATCTTGTGATGAATTGCTTTCCTTGCCTTGTTGCTCTAACGATGAAGCTTATACTTCCTCTAGTACTTGTGTTGAGACTAACCATGTAGAGGAAATCAAAGAGCTCAAGGCCCAAGTCACTTCTTTGAAGAAAGACTTGGAAAAGTGTCATGAAGGGAAGGCCACACTCAACAATATCTTGAGTGTGCAAAAATCCCCCAATGACAAAGGTGGACTTGGATTCAACTCCAACAAGAAGAAGAAGTCCAAGTTGAACAAGAAGAAGGGCCAAGAACAAGTCAAGAATTCGGCCAAGATTGTTTGCTTCAAGTGCAAAGTCGAAGGGCATCATGTTAGATCTTGCCCATTGAAGAAGAAGGCCATTAGTGTCAAGCAACAAGGGAAGAGGGCACAAGTTCAATCTCATGCTCAACATCAAGTTGAAGAAAGGCCTCTTCCCAAGAAGACTCAAGTTAATGCTTCTCAAATTGAGAAATCAAGTGAGAAGAAAGTGAAGAGTAGACGTTGCTACTTATGTCGTGAGAAAGGTCACGTCGCTTCTTCATGCACTAGTGGTAACTTATCCAACCCAATTATTATTGATGATATCTATTCTCTTGGTAAGGATAAGGTTGGCAATGTGTTTGCCAAGTTTGTTGGTACTCAAAGTGGTGTCAAGCAAAGAACCATTTGGGTAGCCAAACCTATTGTGACTAACCTCTTAGGACCCAACTTGGTTGGGGACCAACAAGCTCAAACTTGATCAATAGGTGTTGTTGGAGGGCATTGGAGACTTGGCTACATTATGAAGAATTAAGGGGACTTCATCACTCTTATTGTCTCAAGCCAAGTCAATTGAATCATCAAGTTTATATCTTATATCCAATGTGCCTCCTTGCGGTAACTTGTACTTAAAATTGCTTACATTGAAAGTTACTTGACCCCTTGCATGTTTTGGTTTTGTTCCTTGCATGTGTTTGTATATGTTGTGATTCCAACTTGCTTATCTTGAGCAATCAAGTATGTGTGTGTTGGTTTGCACACCATGTACGTGTGTGTCGTGCGTTGAGCCTTTATGCTTCTTGTTTGTATCCTAGTTGGCTCGTGTGAGAGATTAATGGAACATCCCATTTTGGGGGAGTGATGTGCTTTGTGCACCTCACAATCCTATAAATGTGTGTACATGAGGAATACCATCTAGGATTGATATTACAAGTTTATCTAGTCGCTAGGTGGTATATCTCTCATGAGAAATTCAAATTCTCAATAGTCCATTAATTATCTCTTGTTTGTTCCTCTTATTGCCTCTTGTTAAGTTCTTATTGGTATCACATTATGGGGGAGTAATATGCTAAGTGCATATTACAAGCCTAGAAAATGTGTACATTGAGATATTGTCACCTAGAATTGATATTGTAGATTATCTTGTTCCTAGGTGGCATGTTAGCTCTACAAGTTGCAATTTGCTTGTGTTTGTTGTGAAGATGATGTTGGATGTCCTTGTTATCTACCACCGGGAATTATTTCCAAATACTTCTTGTCTTTTGACAATTGGTAGTCACTTATGTGTGGTAGAATTTGTTGATCATCTTTACTTTGGCTTTTGTTTTTATTTGCCTTTTCTCTTGCCAAGGTTTGTGTCAACTCCCGGTGTCTTCCCTACCACTTGTGGATCTTGTTTATTTCTTGTTCTTGTCTAGTGTTTTCTAGATATAGTGAAAGTAGTGATCCCACCTTGTGCATTTTGTATTCAAATGCAAATCCTATATAATGCACAACTCGTGGGGGAGCTATCCTATTTTCTTTAGAACACTCTTCTTGTGATCCTTATCAAGTGTGTTTTGGTGGAAGGCAAGCCATTTCTTTTTGGTACTTTGTGCCATCATGAAACTTTGTTGAGAGCCTGGTTTGTTTGGAACCATCCTCTCTTTGGGAGTTTGACATCTTTAGTTTAGTGTGTATCAATGGATATCTCATTCCTTGATGTATCTTTAATGATATCTTCCAAGTGATGATTTCTCCATTTGGTATCCTTTTCACTTGGCATTTCTTTGTTTTTGGTTTCGGGTTTTGAAAGTCTTGAGCATGCATGTTTACTTCATGTATTTCATTTGGCATGCTTTCTTTCTTTGACTCAATATATAGGGGAAACTCCACCTAGTCTCAATTTGGATGAGATGTGCATGAAATTCATTTTCATATCTATATGCACATATTTATGTGGAGTTTGTCCTATGTATTGGTGTTTCTAACTATTTGGTCCCGATGAGTTTGGGTACCGTTTAGTTTGTGTTGTTCTTCTAGGAACATTTGGAGATGCATTGGATGCTCGGCTCACTCACAAGGAAGGTGTTGTCACCATGTGCATATTGGAGTCAAGCTAGGATGATCAATGAACTACTATCTACCTTCAATTGGTATCTACTACATCCTTCCAATGATATCTCGGTAACAAGTATCTATTCATGCTTTCTCCTCTTGCATTCAACCTTGTGTAGGTTGCATCTTGGCATGATTTTCATTTCATATCTTGTGATACTTGTTTCCTTTCTCAAAGCATCCCAACGATGATCTCTTGTTGCTAGTTGTGATGCCTTTGATGGATGTGTGTTTGGACTTCATTTATATACAATAAGACCATATCTAGCCAAGTGCTATGCTTTCAAGCAAATATCTTATTGGTATATTTATGACTTCCTTGTGGATATCTTGTTCCTTCGTGTTGTAACTATTTCGGGTGTACATCCTTCTTTGTAGATATATATATCATCATGATTTCGTCTACATAGAACCTTATACACTTGAGAGAAATTACATCTCTAGTTGATATCTTTTCTTTCACGTCCACCTTGTCTTTCTTATGTTATTTCTTTGGTGGCTCCGTGAAAGCTTTTGCCTTGAGTGCGTGTCCTCTATCGTTGCATCTTGTTGCACTCTTGTGTGGTGAAGATTATTTTCCTCTTGCTTATCTTTACGAGGTTTTTGCCATCTTAATTGGTATCCCTCGTCTTGATGAGCCTCCCCTCGTCTATCTTCACCACGGGTTGTCACAAGCATAGGTTCTCTTTTGCTTATGTAGTAAGCTTGTGAACCCATTTGCCAGTTGTGTGTGGGAATGATAGGCCTTGCACCGTGTGCCTCATTCTTTCAAGACTATGTTGATGCTTAATGCTCATCCTAATTTTAGTCTTCTCAAGTGCTTCGCCATGACTCACACACATCATTTTGGTTGAGCCTATTCTTAAGTTGCCTCTCTTACATGTTGCTCAACCATGTGCTTGTTGCAAGCGCTAGGCTTTGTTTCCTATATGCTCACTTGCACTGGATGTAAGTTTCTATTGATTTTGGGGGAGCTATGATCCTATTTTGTGCACTTTGTATTCAAATACAAAAATTCTTATGTGTGCACAAATCATGGGGAGCTTCTCCAGTTTCTTTAGAACACTCCTTCGCTCATATCATTTATTCATTCATGTGGCATGTAGGATCATTGGTCTAGTTGGCTCAATTGATATTCGTTGATTGCTTGCTTCAATTGGTATCTTTGATTGCTTGATTGCTTGTTCTCTCTTTCTTATGTCTTTGTGGCATATCTTTCTTTGTGAACTTTGGGCCTAAATATAGTTTGTTTTCCTCCTAGTATTTACCGTCAAACTTGTGTATTGCATTCCACTCTCTTGTTGAGAAATACACAATTTATGGAGGACCACAATTTATATTGGCCTTCTTAGATTTTCGCCCATTTTGGCAATCGATGCCAATGGGGGAGAAGTTTCAGAGAGTTTTGTGGAGAAGTTTAGAGAGTTATCTCTTCTTGCTTTGGTTTTGTTCCTTAGCATTTGCATCTCATTCGCATGCACTATTGGTTGTTGCATTGCATGGTGATGCATAATTCCTTATATAAACTCTCTCGAAAGTGATTGTCATCAATTACCAAAATGGGGGAGATTGAAAGAACATGCGGTGCCCCCATGTTTGGTTTTGGTAATTGATGACAATCTCTATGGACTAATGGTTGTCTTGAGTTATATTTGAAGGATTTGTCCATAGGATTTTCTTGAAGTACATGTGTTGGTTTCAAGGAGTTTATGAGTTGACCAAGGTGCTGTTAAGGAATTATCCAAAGATTGGTCATGCGAGTGTTGAGCTTATTGCAAGCATGTCTTGAAGAAGAAGGTTGTGTGATCATTCATGTTTACCTTCAATACATCATCCAAATGAAGAGAGTTGCAAAGATTTAAGGTTGATCAAGACTAAGTCAATAGTGAATCAAGTTGATCAACTCACAAAGCGTAGAAGATGTACCGAGAGGGATCAAGTGATCCCATGGTATGGTAAGCATTGTCCATTACACTTTGTGTACTAACCCATGGTCTATGTGAGAGCTCTATGTGGGGTTAGGTACGTATCCATGGGCTTGCATCAAGAGGAAGATATCATACAACCCATGGAAAGGATGACATCAAGTGGTGATCGTCATCAAGATTGCCGTGTGCAAGTTCAAGTGGAGCATCACGAAGAGATCAAGTGCTTGAATCTTGCCATCCATTGTGGTGTCAATGGACTTGTGAAGATGAGCCGAAGTGTGGCTCACCCATAGTGGACTATGGGGGAGCAATCATCTAGTCTTCATCGAGCCAACGCAATCAAGAAAGGTGGTTCATCTTGAGGGAGTCAAGATCGTCATCATCTAGCTCAAGTGGACCATGTGAAAGGCAAAGGTTTGCCCTTGATAGGTTTTCTATTTTGCCGGTCTCATGGTGGTAGTAGGGAGACCGGGTTATATGATCGTTTGCCGTACTATCAAGGGGGGCTCTCAAGTTGGTAGCTTGATCATATCGTTAGTAGAGAGCTCAAACCCTTGCATCCTTGCATCATGTTTCTTGGTTCTTGTTTGGTTCTCTTTGTGAGTCTTAGAGCTTATGGTCATCTTGATGACAAGCTTGAGTTCATCGAAAACGGAGTTCACATGCGTCTTCTATGATGTTTTCGGTGTTGGAGGTTTTACTGGTATTTTCCGAGGAAGGGTTCTCACCATTTTACTTTGGGATTTTTCTCAAGATTGTGTTAGCCCTTGTCGCTAGCTTTCCAACAAACTTGGTTTCGTTGAATTTGGAGTCCGTTTGCAAAAGTTGTGGTTGTTTTGGTAAAGGCTGCAGCGGTACTACCGCGACTGGAGCGGATGTAATTTTTTACTACCACTCCAGAGCAGTACTACCGCGGCTCCTGAGCGGTAGTACCGCTCCAGAGCAGTACTACCGCGGCTCCTAAGCGGTAGTACCGCTCCGGACCAAAATCTCGTGTTTTGCTCAGCGGAAGTAGGCACAGAAGTATTTTTTTAGTACCGCTCGCAAGCAGTAGTACCGCTACCATTTGCGGTAGTATCGTGAGGTTTAGTACCGTGAGGACGAGCGGTACTACCGCTCCGAAGGTTCGTTTGGCCTTTTTGCCTCCTCGCTGTTGTGTTTCGAAGGGGTACTACCGCCCTAGCGGTAGTACCGCTCCTTGGAGCGGTAGTACCGCTCTGTGCGGGCTGTGAGCATAACGGTTGGATTCGGGAGCTCCTATAAAAGGGGGTCTTCTTCCCCATTCAACCTAATCCTTTGAGCTCATGTTTTTCCCCCATTGTTGACCTTCTTCGAGCTTGCTAACTCTCAATCCCTCCATGGATTCTTGTTAGTTTTTGAGGGAAAAGAGAGAGGAGATCTAGATCCACGTTTCCACCAATCACTTTCTCCTCTAAGTGAGGGGAACCCCTTGGATCTAGGTCTTGGAGTTCTTCGTGTTCTTCTTTCGTTCTTCCTCTCATTTTCCTCCCTAGCATTAGTTGATTTGGTGGGATTTGGGAGAGAAGGACTTGGGCACTCCGTGTGCCCTTGCCATTGCATTTGGTGCATCGGTTTGAGTTCTCCACGGTGATACGTGGAAGTGAAGTTTGAGAAGCTTATTACTCTTGGGTGTTTGGGCACCCTAGAGCTTGTTCCTCTTGGGTGCCTTGGTGCCCTAGACGGTTGGTGGTGTTCGGAGCTCAATCATTGTGGTGTAAAGCTCCGGGCAAGCGTCGGGGTCTCCAATTAGGTTGTGGAGATCGCCCCGAGCAATTTGACGGGTACCGGTGACCGCCCCCAAGGGTTGCCAAAGTGTACGGGTTCGGTGACCGCCCCCAAGGGTCGCCATTTGTACGGGTTCGGTGACCGCCCTCAAGGGTCCCTTAGTGGAATCACGGCATCTTGCATTGTGCGAGGGCGTGAGGAGATTACGGTGGCCCTAGTGGCTTCTTGGGGAGCATTGTGCCTCCACACCGCTCCAAACGGAGATTAGCATCCGCAAGGGTGTGAACTTTGGGATACATCGTCGTCTCCGCGTGCCTCGGTTATCTCTTACCCGAGCCCCTTTACTTATGCACTTTACTTTGTGATAGCCATATTGTTCTTTGTCATATATCTTGCTATCACATAGTTGCTTATCTTGCTTAGCATAAGTTGTTGGTGCACATAGGTGAGCCTAGTTGTTGTAGGTTTTGTGCTTGACAAATTAACCACTAGGTTTATTCCGCATTTGTTCAAGCCTAAACCGTAATTATTTTAAAGCGCCTATTCACCCCCCCTCTAGGCGACATGCTCGATCTTTCAGCTTCTTCAGAGTTTTCAATAATTTCTCCTCTTCCTGCTCTGAAAGGTTAGCACTAATAATAACAGGATATATCTTCTTCTCATCAAGATAAGCATATTTAAGAGTATCAGGTAGTGGTTTAAGCTCAAACACGGGATCACCCTTGGGTGGTGGAGGATCCCCTAGAATTTTAACAGGCAAGTTGTGTTTTAAAATAGGTCCCTGTTTAAAGAATACTTCATCTATCTCCCTTCTTTCATTCATAAACATATCATTTTCATGGTCTAGCAAATATTGTTCTAAAGGATCATTAGGAGGCACGTAAATAGAAGCAAGACCAATAATTTCATCCTTACTAGGCAATTCTTTATCATGGGATTGTCTACAAAATTTAGCAAAATTAAACTCATGAGACATATCCCCCAAACCAATAGTAACAACATCCTTTTTGCAGTCTATCCTAGCATTAACAGTATTCAAGAAGAGTCTACCAAATATAATGGGACAAAAGTCATCTTGTGGGGAGCCAAGAACAAGAAAATCAGCAGGATATTTAACATTCCCACACAAAACTTCAACATCTCTAACAATCCTAACTGGTGAAGTAGTATCTCTATTGGCAAGCTTAATTGCAACATCAATTTCTTCTATCTCAGCAGTGCAATATCATGCATAATTTCTTTGTATAAGGAATGAGGTATTGCACTTGCACTAGCACCCATATCACATAAGCCATGATAATAATGATCTCCTATTTTAACAGAAATAATAGGCATGCCTACAAAAGGTCTATGTTTATTTTTAGTATCGGGTCTAGCAATTCGAGCAGCTTCATCACAGAAGTAAATAACATGCCCATCAATATTATCAGCCAAGAGATCTTTAACCATAGCAATACTAGGTTCAACTTTAATTTGCTCAGGTGGTGTAGGTGCTCTAGTATTACTCTTACGAACCACATTTGAAGCTTTAGCATTATCCTTTATCCTAACAGGGAAAGGTGGTTTCTCAATATAGGTAGTAGGGACAATAGGATCATTATAAGTGATAGTCTTTTCTTCAACTTTAATAGGTGCAAATACTTTTACTTCAATGGGAGGATTATATTTAAACCACTTCTCCTTAGGGAGGTCAACATGAGTAGCAAATGATTCACAGAAAGAAGCTACTATCTCAGAGTCAAGTCCATATTTAGTGCTAAATTCACGGAAAACATCGGTATCCATAAAAGATTTAACACAATCAAACTTAGGTGTCATACCTGACTCCTTACCTTCGTCGAGATCCCAATCTTCAGAGTTGCTTTTAATTCTTTCCAATAAATCCCATCTGAATTCAATAGTCTTCATCATAAAAGAACCAGTACAAGAAGTATCGAGCATGGAGCGATTGTTGAGAGAAAGCCGAGCATAAATTTTTTGAATAATAATTTCTCTTCAAAGCTCATGATTGGGGCATGAATATAACATTGACTTAAGCCTCCCCCAAGCTTGAGCGATGCTTTCTCATTTGCGAGGCCAAAAATTATATATACACTTATGATTGAAGTGAACAATATGCATAGGATAAAACTTCTGATGAAATTCCAATTTTAATCGGTTGTAGTTCCATGATCCCATATCATCACATAGCCTAAACCATGTCAATGCCTCTCCCTTCAAAGATAAAGGGAAGACCTTCTTCTTGATAACATCCTCGGGCATACCTGCAAGCTTAAATAATCCACAAACTTCATCCACATAGATTAGGTGCAAATCGGGATGCAATGTTCCATCTCCTGCAAAAGGATTAGCTAGCAGTTTCTCTATCATACCCGAAGGAATTTCAAAGTAAACATTTTCAGTAGGTTCAGTAGGTTGAGGAGCAACTCTTTGCTCTACTAGTCGGGGTGAAGATACCCCGAACAAGCCCCTTAAAGGATTATGTTCCATAGTAACAAGTGATAGTAAATTTCATACCAAAGGCGTTGTACTCCCCGGCAATGGCGCCAGAAAAGAGTCTTGATGACCCACAAGTGTAGGGGATCTATCGTAGTCCTTTCGACAAGTAAGAGTGTCGAACCCAACGAGAAGTAGAAGGAAATGACAAGCGGTTTTCAGTAAGGTATTCTCTGCAACCACTGAAATTATCGGTAACAGATAGTTTTGTGATAAGGTAATTCGTAACGAGTAACAAATAACAAGAGTAAATAAGGTGGAGTGATACGTATCCAACGTATCTATAATTTTTGATTGCTCCATGCTATATTATCTACTGTTTTGGGCAATATTGGGCTTTATTATCCACTTTTATATTATTTTTGGGACTAACCTATTAACCGGAAGCCCAGCCCAGATTTGCTGTTTTATGCCTATTTCAGTGTTTCGAGGAAAAGGAATATCAGACGGAGTCAAAACGGAACAAAATCAACTAGAGAAGTTATTTTTGGAAGGAAAGCCACCCGATGGACTTGGAGTACACGTCAGGGAAGAAGGGAGGTGCCCACGAGGGTGGGGGGTGCGCCCACCCCCCTGGGGCGCGCCCCCTGCCTCGTGGCCCCCCTTCGGTCCACCAACATACTTCTTTCACCCATATATACCTATGTACCCTAAAACTTCTAGAACAGAAGATAGATCGGGAGTTCCGCCGCTACAAGCCTCTGTAGCCACCAAAAACCTCTTGGGAGCCCGTTCCGGCGCCCTGCCGGAGGGGGAACCCATCACCGGTGGCCATCTTCATCATCCCGGTGCTATCCATGATGAGGAGGGAGTAGTTCACCCTCGGGGCTGAGGGTATGTACCAGTAGCTATGTGTTTGATCTCTCTCTCTCTCGTATTCCCTCTATGGCACGATCTTGATGTATCCCGAGCTTTGCTATTCTAGTTGGATCTTATGATGTTTCTCCCCCTCTACTCTCTTGTGATGAATTGAGTTTCCCCTGTGAAGTTATCTTATCGGATTGAGTCTTTTATGAGAACACTTGATGTATGTCTTGCCGTGTTTATCTGTGGTGACAATGGGATATCATGTGCCACTTGATGTATGTTTTGGTGACCAACTTGCGGGTTCCGCCCATTAACCTATGCATAGGGGTTGGCACACGTTCTTGACTCTCCGGTAGAAACTTTGGGGCACTCTTTGAAGTACTTTGTATTGGTTGGATGAATCTGAGATTGTGTGATGCATATCGTATAATCATGCCCAGGGATACTTGAGGTGACAATGGAGTATCTAGGTGACATTAGGGTTTTGGTTTATTTGTGTCTTAAGGTGTTATTCTAGTACGAACTCTTTTATAGATTGACCCGAAAGAATAACTTTGAGGTGGTTTCGTACCCTACCATAATCTCTATGTTTGTTCTCCGCTATTAGTGGCTTTGGAGTGACTCTTTGTTGCATGTTGAGGGTTTGTTATATGATCTATCTATTTTATTATTGTTGAGAGAACTTGCACTAGTGAAAGTATGAACCCTAGGCCTTGTTTCCTATCATTGCAATACCGTTTACACTCACTTTTACCACTTGCTACCTTTCTGTTTTTATATTTTCAGATTACAAAAACCTTTATCTACCATCCATATTGCACTTGTATCACCATCTCTTCGCCGAACTAGTGCACCTATACAATTTACCATTGTATTGGGTGTGTTGGGGACACAAGAGACTCTTTGTTATTTGGTTGCAGGGTTGTTTGAGAGAGACCATCTTCATCCTACGCCTCCCACGGATTGATAAACCTTAGGTCATCCACTTGAGGGAAATTTGCTACTGTCCTACAAACATGTGCACTTGCAGGCCCAACAACGTCTACAAGAAGAATGTTGTGTAGTAGACATCAAGTAGTTTCTGGCGCCGTTGCCAGGGAGGTGAGTGCTTGAAGGTATATCTTTAGATCTTGCAATTGAGTCTTTTTAGTTTCTTGTTTTATCACTAGTTTAGTTTATAAAAGAAAACTATAAAAAAATGGAGTTAAGCTTGTCTCATACGCTTCATCTTTTTAATATCTTTCGTGAGAATGATGGAAAGGAAAATTATGCTTAAGTGCTAGAAGAAGAATTACATAGAATGCTTGGCATGAAATATGTGAATGATGAGCATGATTGCAATGTTGTTACGTAAATTTTCTATGTGTTACATAGAATGCTCTGGATTAGTACGTAAATTTATTAGGACTTCCTAATTTGGTAGGATTTTTGGAGTTCCAGAAGTATACGTTTGATACATATTACTACAGACTGTTCTGTTTTTAACATATTCTGTTTTCTATGTGTTGTTTGCTTATTTTGATGAATCTATGAGTAGTATCGGAGGGTATGAACCATAGATAAGTTGGAGTACAGTAGATATTACACTAATATGAATTTAGAATGAGTTCATTACAGTACCTTGAAGTGGTGTTTTGGTTTCTTTCACTAACGGAGCTTACGAGTTTTCTGTTAAGTTTTGTGTTGTGAAGTTTTCAAGTTTTGGGTAAAGATTCGATGGACTATGTAACAAGGAGTGGCAAGAGCCTAATCTTGGGGATTCCCGAGGCACCCCAAGGTAATATTCAAGTACAACCAAGAGCCTAAGCTTGGGGATGCCCCGGAAGGCATCCCCTCTTTCGTCTTCGTACCATCGGTAACTTTACTTGGAGCTATATTTTTATTCACCACATGATATGTGTTTTTCTTGGAGCATCATTTTCTTTTGTTAGTATTTGCTTTCTGTTATTTATAATAATGTTTTTCATCTTTAGTTTCAATAAAGAAGTCAAGGATAGCCTTTGCCATGCTTATTTTGCTAGTATACATGTTGCTGTTTGAAAACAGAAAGTTTACCGCTGTTGCAAAAATTACCTAGAAAAGTCAGAGCATGATATAATGTTGAAACTTTTTTCATAATGAGCTCTGATAAATTTACTACAGTGTGAATTTTATTTCATAATTTTTGGAGTTAGGGAAGTATTGATACTCTTGCATTCTTTACAGACTATACTGTTCTGGCAGATTGCTGTTATGTGTGCATTGTTTGCATATGTTTGCTTGTTTAATGATTCTATTTGAGGATAGGAGTATTAAATATGCAGAGGCATTTAGTACTCAATGTTGAATAATAATTTTAGTGATTTATTACAGTAGAAAATGATAAGGTTTGCATTGGTTTATACTAACCTATCTCACGAGTTCTTGCTGAGTTTGTTCTGGATGAAGCTTTTGATAAAAAGAGAAACCATGATATGAGAGGAATTAAGGAGACATAAAAGCTCAAGCTTGGGGATTCCCAAGGCACCCCAAGATAATATTCCAAGAGGTATCAAGCATCTAAGCTTGGGGATGCCCCAGTAGGCATCCCACCTTTCTTCTTCAACAACTATCGGTTAGTATTGGTTGAGCCTAAGTTTTTGCTTCTTCACATGAGTTGTGCTATCCTTGAAATGTAGTTTTCTTTAGATTTTCTTGCTGTTTGAATAAAGTATCAATATCTGAAATTATTAAATGGGAGAGTCTTCACATAGTTGCATAATTATTCGACTACTCATTGATCTTTACTTATATCTTTCAGAGTAGTTTTTGTTATTGCTCTAGTACTTCACTTATATCTTTTAGAGCATGGTGGTAGTTTTATTTTGAATAAATAGATGAACTCTCATACTTCACTTAGATTATTTTGAGAGTCATTAATAGCATGGTAATTTGCTTAATATTAATATACTTGGTATTCAAGATATGTGAAACTTTCTTATGAGTGTGTTGAATACTAAGAAAAGTTTGATACTTGATAATTGTTTTGAGATATGGAGGTAGTGATATTAAAGTCATGCTAGTTGGGTGATTATGAATTTAAAGAATGCTTGTGTTGAAGTTAGCAAGTCTCATAGCATGCACGTATGGTTAAAGTTGTGTAACAAATTTGAAACATTAAGTGTACCTGGCTTGTGCATCCTTATGAGTGGCGGTCGGGGACGAGCGATGGTCTTTTCCTACCAATCTATCCCCCTAGGAGCATGCGCGTAGTACTTGATTTTTGACGACTTCTAAATTTTTGCAATAAGTATATGCGTTCTTTTGACTAATGTTGAGTCCATGGATTATACGCACTTTTACCTTTCCGCCTTTGCTAGCCTCTTCGGTACCGTGCATTGCTCTTTCTCACCTTGAGAGTTGGTGCAAACTCCGCCGGTGCATCCAAACCCCATGATATGATACGCTCTTTCACACATAAACCTCCTTATATCTTCCTCAAAACAGCCACCATACCTACCTATTATGGCACTTCCATAGCCATTCCAAGATATATTGCCATGCAACTTTCCACCATACCATTCTTCACGACATACTTTACTTTTGCCATATTGCCATTGCATGATCATGTAGTTGACATCGTATTTGTGGCAAAGCCACCATGCATTATTTTTCATACATGTCACTCTTGATTCATTGCACCATCCCGGTACACCACCGGAGGCATTCATATAGAGTCATATCTTGTTCTAGTTTCAAGTTGTAATCCTTATGTTGTAATCAATAGAAGTGTGATGATCATCATTATTAGAGCATTGCCCAATCACAAAAAAAAGAGAGAAAGGCCAAAAAGAAAAAAAAGGAAAGGCCCAAAAAAATTAAAAAAAATAAAAAGGGCAATGTTACTATCTCTTTTTCCACACTTGTGCTTCAAAGTAGCACCTTGTTCTTCATGTAGTGAGTCTCATATATTGTGCTTCAAAGTAGCACCATGTTTTTCATATAGTGAGTCTCATAAGTTGTCTTTTTATACTAGTGGGAATTTTTGATTATAGAACTTGGCTTGTATATTCCTACGATGGGCTTCCTCAAATGCCCTAGGTATTCATGAGCAAGCAAGTTGGATGCACACCCACTAGTTTTCTTTTGTTGGGCATTCATAGCTCTAGTGCATCCGTTACATGGCAATCCCAACTCCTCATGTTGACATCAATTGATGGGCATCTCCATAGCCCGTTGATTATCTCGTTAATGTGAGACTTTCTCCTTTTTGTCTTCTCCACACAATCCCCATCATCATATTCTATTCCACCCATAGTGCTATATCCATGGCTCACGCTCATGTATTGCGTGAAGGTTGAAAAACTTTGAGATTATTTAAGTATGAAACAATTGCTTGGCTTGTCATCGGGGTTATAGAAGTTGGGAACATCTTTGTGTGACAAAAATGAAGCATAGCCTAACTATATGATTTTGTAGGGATGAACTTTCTTTTGCCATGTTATTTTGAGAAGACATGATTGCTTTATTAGTATGCTTGAAGTATTATTATTTTTATGTCAATATGAACTGTTGTCTTGAATCTTTCGGATCTGAATATTCATATCACAAGTAAGAAGAATTACATTGAAATTATGCCAACTAGCACTCCACATCAAAAGTTATCTTTTTTATCATTTACCTACTCGAGGACGAGCAGGAATTAAGCTTGGGGATGCTTGATACGTCTCCAACGTATCTATAATTTTTGATTGCTCCATGCTATATTATCTACTGTTTTGGGCAATATTGGGCTTTATTATCCACTTTTATATTATTTTTGGGACTAACCTATTAACCGGAGGCCCAACCCAGATTTGCTGTTTTATGCCTGTTTCAGTGTTTCGAGGAAAAGGAATATCAGACAGAGTCAAAACGGAACGAAATCAACTGGAGAAGTTATTTTTGGAAGGAAAGCCACCCGATGGACTTGGAGTGCACGTCAGGGAAGAAGGGAGGTGACCATGAGGGTGGGGGGCGTGCCCCCCTACCTCGTGGCCCCCCCTTCGGTCCACCGACATACTTCTTTCACCCATATATACCTACGTACCCTAAAACTTCCAGAACAGAAGATAGATCGGGAGTTCCGCCGTCGCAAGCCTCTGTAGCCACCAAAAACCTCTCGGGAGCCCGTTCCGGCGCCCTACCGGAAGGGGAACACATCACCGGTGGCCATCTTCATCATCCTGGCGCTATCCATGACGAGGAGGGAGTAGTTCACCCTCGGGGCTGAGGGTAGGTACGACTAGCTATGTGTTTGATCTCTCTCTCTCTCGTGTTCTCTCTCGTGTTCCCTCTATGGCATGATCTTGATGTATCCCGAGCTTTACTATTATAGTTGGATCTTATGATGTTTCTCCCCCTCTACACTCATGTGATGAATTGAGTTTCCCCTTTGAAGTTATCTTATCGGATTGAGTCTTTTATGAGAACACTTGATGTATGTCTTGCCGTGTTTATCTGTGGTGACAATGGGATATCATGTGCCACTTGATGTATATTTTGGTGACCAACTTGCGGGTTCCGCCCATGAACCTATGCATAGGGGTTGGCACACGTTCTTGACTCTATGGTAGAAACTTTGGGGCACTCTTTGAAGTACTTTGTGTTGGTTGGATGAATCTGAGATTGTGTGATGCATATTGTATAATCATGCCCTCGGATACTTGAGGTGACAATGGAGTATCTAGGTGACATTAGGATTTTGGTTGATTTGTGTCTTAACGTGTTATTCTAGTACGAACTCTTTTATAGATTGTCCGAAAGAATAACTTTGAGGTGGTTTCGTACCCTACCATAATCTTTACGTTTGTTCTCCGCTATTAGTGGCTTTGGAGTGACTCTTTATTGCATGTTGAGGGCTTGTTATATGATCTATCTATGTTATTATTGTTGAGAGAACTTGCACTAGTGAAAGTACGAACCCTAGGCCTTGTTTACTATCATTGCAATACCGTTTATGCTCACTTTTACCACTTGCTACCTTGCTGTTTTTATATTTTCAGATTACAAAAACCTTTATCTACCAGCCATATTGCACTTGTATCACCATCTCTTCGCCGAACTAGTGCACCTATACAATTTACCATTGTATTGGGTGTGTTGGGGACACATGAAACTCTTTGTTATTTGGTTGCAGGGTTGTTTTAGAGAGACCATCTTCATCCTACGCCTCCAACGGATTGATAAACCTTAGGTCATCCACTTGAAGGAAATTTGCTACTATCCTACAAACTTGTGCACTTGCAGGCCCAACAACATCTACAAGAAGAAGGTTGTGTAGTAGACATCATGCAGCAAGGTGGCCCAATCCTTTTTGTAGCAAAGGACAAGTCTGGACAAACGACCGGAAGTGGGCGGCGACATCTATGGCGGCATGGCCGGAGGTGTTGGGTGTGGAGGGAAGGGGATAATGGGCGTTGTGCCACCGATTGGTGGTCCAGGGGGAGGACAAGGCGGGCGTTGCGTGCGTCCGCGCAGTGTCCGGGCTGATGCAAACCTGGCCCAAATTTGCACCGAAAATGGGTCGGGGCGGATGGAAAATGGACGGCCCCCCATTTTGCGTGGGTGCCTTGGGCCGCAATTTCTGTCTGTTTCAACCCTAAAGAACGTGCGCGCGCGAACAAAATGTGTCGGCGCGTTGGAGTTGCCCTAATCCAACTAAATGTTTTGATTGGCCACTGAACACTAAATTTGGTATATGTATTTTCTCATTCAAAATGTAGAACGTAAAATAAGAGTCATTCCAATGTTAGGTGAAAATGGGTATGAATAAAACCACAATGATTTTGTAGGCACGTTCGTCAATTTGGCCTTTGATATTGCGCATACAAAGCTATTTTGTTGTGTGCTATGACATTTTGATAATTTAAGAAGTTTCTATTAAAAAAAGGCTGAGTCATTCACGTGATCAATTTGTAAACCGTTTGGATATAATTAACAAATATGAAAATGTCAATACAAATATGTATACTGCATCCGTTCCTAAATATAAGTCCTTTTAGAGATTTCAATATAGACTACATACGAAGCAAAACGAGTGAATCTACACTTTAAATTACTTCTATATACATTTGTATGTAGTTTGTACTGAAGTTTCTAAAAAATACTAATATTTAGAAACGGAGGGAGTAACTAATTTGAAAATAACACTATGCACCTACTCAAATTGTATTTACATCCGGAATTGTTTTTATCGTTTGTTTAATTTCATATAGACTCATGTAAACTACCATCTGAGATGGCTTAATAGGAGTCAAAACAAAAAGAAACATTGAAACCTTAAATTATAAAAAATGATGTGAATAAACCCCAACATAGTTGGTTTTGTAGGAGGTTTTGCATATATGGTTGTCAAACATGCCACTTACCAAGTTGTTTTGCCATGTGTTATCGCATTTCAATGTACGTTTTAAAGGAGTTTATATAAGATGAGGTCATCATATCATCTTTCTCTATTTTCTCACTACTGCTTAACAGTGGCTGGCAAGGCGTCCACCATTGGTATTTGGCAAGATTACTAGTGGCAGGTGCAAATACATGCGCGCTACTGTTATGCTTTCACCTATAAGCCGTTCTGTAGTAGTGTCGCCTAGTGCAAAAAAAAAAACTCTCCATTATTTGTACCGGCTTTCATTCTTCAAGGCACGAATTGGCACAAAATATAATGATATCTAAACAAGGAGACCGAAGTAGAACAAGAACAATTGTCACATGCTAACACTTTAACATTAGTTTTTTATGCCAATGAGCTTTTGTAGCAATCAGTGTCCATGTGACCACGTTGACCACAGAAATGACATCAAGAAGGAAGACTATGGTATACATAGATGTGTCATCTAGTCTAGCCAGCGGCATCAGGCAGAGCACACGGACACACCTACGAGAGAGGCCACGAGGGTGTGGGCAAGTACTCCTAGTTGGTAAGTGTGTGGGTCGCTTTAGGTATGGAGGACAAAGGGCGTGCTTGGCATTCCACAAGTAGCAAAGGATTGTGCTGAGGCGAGTGTAGCAGCAGTCTGGCGGCGGTGTGGTCAGGGGTGGGGCTTTTGTTTAGCGGCAGGAGGTCGCGGGCTGGTCGATTCAGGAGTGGAGGCGGTGGTAGTTTGCTGGCAAGACTGCTAGTGTTGAACCGGAGAGTATGGCGACCGATGACAACTTTGATATCCACACAAGAGAGCATGTGACGAGTTTTTGTTCAATGATGGACGAGCAGGACAGTTCTCAGGTCAGAAGCTTCGGTCACACATGTGAGTAAGTTTCTTAAAGTAAATATCCAGATGATATAATAGGTATGACTATGTAAGGTTAAAGTTTAAACGGTTTGTTTTCAAAAATGTTGCTTGGAGCCATGGTGCAGCCACACCTACGCTCCATGTCGTACATATTTTGACACCACAAACCTGGATATGAGTCCATAGTTTCTAATAAAGCCTACTACATGTTGATTGGATAGGCTATAAAATAAGAACCCTGCATTCATGGACACAATCCATGTCTCCATGCAACTAAGTCAGCTCACAATTTTTTATTCGTATCGTTCTGCGTGACTGGACTAGCCCACCTCTTAGGCTCTTACATGCATTCAAGTGCATTTTCATCTGCTTATTATTTTGTTGATTGTCCTTTGAAGTTTGTTTTTCATTCAACAAAGATATTTTAGACCATTGTTTTCTTCTTCTTCATTATCAAAAAAAGAAGATTCTTTCTCAAAAGAAGAAGAGGAAGAAAATTCTTGTTCTTCAACGAGCTCACGATTTTAGACAATTCTAGAGTACTTTTGTTCTAGAAAATAAGAAAATAAAAATCAAGGTTTTCCGGTCTGCAAAATGTGGCGTGTGGTGTCAGTCTAAGTTTTTTATTATTTCACTTCATTTTTTTAGAAGATCTATGTCACTTCATACATATTAGATATTAAAAAGGGCTTCATACGGATGTCCTTCCAGTGTTTTTTCTTTTTTTTTTCTTATGTGAACAGTAGTCATTCCCTAGTTTGTGCAAAATGTCGATCCATAACCATATGAGACAATACTAGATAAAAAAAACAGATTGCTTACTGCTACATTACATAGGGGCGTGTGCCAGCCCATCCCGTTAAAAAAAGGCAAGCCTACAAGCAAGCTGGCCAAGAGAAAGATTATGATAGACTGAACAATTTGAATGCTAAACAGGCCTGAATCGACAAGGGGAGCTGTCATAGATCGAATGGCACTGGCATAGGTTCGGATGAACCATATTCCTAAATCTCTCCTCTCGTTTGTTTTTTGTGGGATTTTCTAACTATTCTCTTTTTTCTGGTTAACTTGTGTTACCGTTCTGCATAATAGATAGGTGCCATCTGTTCCAATACAAATTCTTTTGTATTACCGTTTTGCACAGTCTATTTTCATTTTTATATTCTTCTTTGTTTCTCAGCCATACGAAGTCCTTTTTTAGTCATCGAGTATAACATAGACGCCCACCACCACATGCACACATGTTAATAACATAAGATTGTCCTAATACCAATGATTAGCTCCAACCAAACGTGTGATGAAACAAGTTGAATGTTTAGTGTTCGCATAATTATGCACCCTTATCGGAACTGAAGCCATTTATTTGAACTTCAAGGTGAGCTGATTCGGGCCGCGCGCATGAGTAGACTGGAAACTCATGCTACACATCTATAAATTATAGTTCCCCTTAAAGCAAGTGTTTTTTCCCTTTTAAAGATATATGGACTTCTCATGTTTCAAATGGATTTTTCCTAAATTGTTTTGTTATTTCAGTGAATGAAATGAGGCTTTACTCAGCAGGCACTCCATGAAGCCAATGACCATGCAAATTTTATATTCTTGAACTAGAGCTAGTATCTTATAGTTTAAAGAAAAACTATCAAGTATTGTTTAGTTACATGAGGTATAAAAAATCCTCTCTGCTAAACAAATCGACTAGAATGAGCTCCAAAACAGACCTTGAGTTTACTGTAAATGCAAGAAAATAAAATAAACTAAATAGCTAAAAAAACTATGCTAATTTTTTAAAAATTAGGAGCATATTCTGATTAGGGTAACCAAGTGCACATAATCTCTGAAAGATAATTGCACTCAATTCTTGTGTAAGCGGCACTACCGCGGATATCTTGCAGATAACATATACTCTTCTTCCATACTATATTGTCTGCTAGTCAACCCCTCTTTGATTCTTTCATCTCTATGTAACGGAGAATCTACTACAGTATTAACATTCGCCTTAAATCCCCTAGATGATTGAGTGACTTGCAATCTCAATTCCACTTCTCTCATGGTTGGTCGTTCCCTCCTTCTTAATTTCACACATGCTACTGGAATTCCAGCGATTTCTTCAATTAGGTTACCACCCTCATTCATAACTTGTGGATCTAATGTTAGTGACAAATTGCCTTCTGCAAATAAGGTAGCAAAATGTTCCACAAGGATATTGTCTTCGCTAGCCATATAATCAAATGGCTTCTTTCTGGTCATCAGTTCTATAAGCATAGCACCAAAGCTATAAACATCACTTTTTGCTGTGAGGCGCCCTGTGTGCAAATACACTGGGTCTAGATATCCTAGTGTGCCTTGCACCATTGTTGTTAACCCTGATTTGTCCAATGGAATGTATCTTGAAGCTCCAAAGTCTGCTATCTTTGTTGTTAGAGTATCATCCAGAAGTATGTTAGCAGGCTTGATATCTCCATGGATGATTGGTATTAAAGTTGCTGAGTGAAGATAGGCTAGAGATCTAGCCGTTTCCGTTGCTATTCGTAGTCTGTCATCCCATGATAATGATATCGGTCCTTCAACATGAAGATGATCACGAAGAGTTCCATTGGATACGAACTCGTAGACTAATAGTGGGACTTCCGTGTCAAAGCAACAACCATATAGTTTTACCACATTCTTGTGGTTAATTTGTGATAGGATAGCAGCCTCGTTAATAAACTCATCAATCTCCCTTTGAGATACCATCTTTGGTTTTTTAATAGCTACAACATGGAGGTCTGACAAAATCCCTTTATACACGGTGCCATGCCCACCACTACCAATTTCATGACCATGATCAAAATTGTTTGTTGCCTTCTCTAGCTCTTGCAAGGTCATGATCATTTTCTCTGAAACATCAGCTCTTTGAGATGCCAATTGTTGCAGCAATTGCCCACGGTTTCGCTGGAAGTACTTCCCTTCCAACATTTGGGCCCTCCGGCACTTAAATTTGTTGAAAACAAGGAATGCAATGAGAGCCAAAAGTACAAGGCCCGTCCCAGAAGCAACTCCAATAATGACGCTCTTCCAGCTGGAAAAGATAAGCACTGTCATTTATTTTCTACCATATGTGTATAGATACTATGGTAGATATGAGTATATATAGATAGAGAAACTGATACATTTTTGTGGTAAATCTAACAATAAAATTTCAAATGACAAAATGAATAGGTACCGCTTGTCTTGACGACGCAGCACGCAGGGGGGCATCCCCATCGGCGTCGGGGCCGGGCTCGTCTCATCACCCATTGCTGCTGCTGGCACTGGTGGAAAAAAGGCCTTTGGTCGCGGTTCGCAACTGCCATTAGTCGCGGTTGCGCAACCGCGACCGACCGGGCGCGACTAAAGGCCCCCCCCTTTAGTCGCGGTTGCTTAAGAACCGCGACTAAAGGCCCGTCCACGTGGGCGCCAGGTGGCCGTCGGGGCGGAGGACCTTTAGTCGCGGTTCTTCTGGCCAACCGCGACTAAAGGCCGCCGCAGGTTTAGGGTTTTAGCCCCCCCCCCCCCTAAACCTCCCCCCTTAAACCTGTTTTCTGTTTAATTTGTATTGTTTTATTTCTTTTGTGCTTTATTTTAATTTAGAAGGAGTTTCATATATTCTACGGTACTACATACATGCATATGAATGTACAATTTCAAATAAATTTGAAATTAGAACCGAAAAGAATTCAAGAGGAATATACAATATATATTCAATATCATCGGATGACCATATACAATTTTGAACAAGTTTCCATACATGATTTAATGCATATAAAGTTCTACGTCCTCGTAATAGTGTTCTCCTTTAGGATGGAGGACTTCCCTGCTGAACCATCCAGCTAGTTCCTCTTGAAGTGGTCGGAAGCGAGCTTCTGGACTAAGCATCCACCGGAGGTTATTCCTCTTAGCATTGGTATCACTCGGAACCCGCTCAGAGGTGTATCTCCGGATCATCTCACAGACATAGTATCCACATAGATTGGTCTCCGGTGGCTGAATATCCCCAGCATTCTTAGCCTTTAACATTTTGAATTCTAGCTCTTTTTTGAATTCACCGACCTTTGTATCTACGAACCGTCTCCAAACCCTACGAGGCAAAGAAAATTAAATGAACAAGAGAGTTATTAATTAGTTACTTGATATTAGGAAATGAACGAAATAGTCCGATCGATATAGAGCGCAAATGAATGAAAATAATTACTTCTGCAGCATTCTTCTCATGCCGCCCCAAAGCTTTGGATCCATATTCACAGAGTCGTGGACGAGACATTCTGAGGTGTTAACTTTAATTACTAGCAGAATCCAGTGGAACCTGCGGACACGATACATGCACAGTACGTCATGCATAACTCATCGATTAGCCGGCCACATACCATGCATGGAGTAAACAAAAGAGAATGTGCTCAAGACAGAAACACTCACTCAAAATGGTAAGGAAATAGAATATCACTTTTGAGTTCCTGCTTTGTAAGAAACTGCCACAGGTCTGCCTCCACGTCGGCGGGGTAACGCTCCAACACATGTCCATTAACGATGTGTGGGTCAATGAATCCAACATCATGGATGTTTCTTACTCTGCATTCCTTAATCTTCATTCTGCATGTATAATAGCGGACACAACAATATAGTTAGGACATATATATAGTGCAGGCAATATGAACGAGATGGGGTAGAAATTAATAAATCACTTACAGAACGTAGCAACTGATGATAGATTTATCGAGCTCGCGCAGATTGAAAAGCTGGAACAATTCACTCAGTTCAATTTGTACATAGTAATGTTTGAAGTGATGCTCATGTCTAACTTCCGCATAAATATATTCTTTGGCGTTTTTATTTTTTATGTAACCCTTGTACCATTTCAGCAGACCTTTCATTTGTGGAGGTAGATCCTTTTCCTCCGCAGGCTCGACGAGAGGCCCATTCTTGACATATGTAATTACTACCTCCTTCACTGGCGCCTCATCAAGGCCTAACAGTTCACGAAGAGTAATACCTAAGTTGGCCGCTTGTTCTCTGGCACTCGTTACAGTCAATCCCTGTGCTGCCGCAGCTTGTATGATCTCGGGGTCATCCGGACAGAAGGCTTCCACTATAAGCGGGGCAATCGATTGTTTACTTTGTTCCCCGAGCTGGGCAACTTGTTTCCCGCTTTTTTTACTTTCGGCCTTCTCCCGCTCTTTGTTCTCCTTGAACATGAGTGCCTGCCTGCGAAGTTCACGTGCATAGTCGTTAGGCAGATTCTTCGCGGCTTGGGACGGTGTGCTCAAAAATGACTTAGCCCACTTCTTTTGCTCATCAGAAAATACTGGCTTGGGCTCGGGCTCTGTTTTCTTCTTGCAGTCCGCCTTCCATTTCTCCAAATCAGCAGCCGCGGCCGCGTCGACTTCCTCGGCACTACGTTCCCAAGGCCTTGTGGGGAGAGGCTTCAGTGATGGCTCCGGTACCTTTGTGGTCTTAGGTACATAAGGGTCCGGGTTAATAATCCAGGACTGCTTCTGCTTCTTTGCCGGAGGTGGATTGGGGGGCGGCGTCTGATCACCCGCCGGACGAGGACTGGGGGGCGGCGGCTGATCACCCGCCGGACGTTGTGGACTGGGGGGCGGCGTCGGCTCACGTGACGGAGGTGTAGGTGAACCGCCACCACCACCACCACCACCACCACCGCCACCGCCACCACCACCACCGTAGGGTGGTGGACTTGTTGTCCTTGGCGCCTCGCCTGGAAACTTGATAAACTTCTTTTGCCATAGAATGAAATGGCGCTTGACATCTCCAAGTCTTTTCTCCCCTTCAGGTGTAGCAATGTCAATCTCCAGGTCCTCAAACCCTTGGACTATGTCCTCCACCGTGACACGAGCATAGCCATCTTGAATGGGGTTGTTGTGGTGGAGTGCTCCAGGTAAACATGGTAAAGCACTGCCGATGGCTACCTTCATGGACATGTTCCCGATAGGATAATACAGATGACATTCTTTCATCTCCTTTATATCGTCCACGGGGTAGCGAGGAGGCTCCGATGAAGTAATTTCGACCACCAGAGGCTCCGGTGCAGTAATTTGGACCACCAGAGGCTCCGGTGGGGCCTCCGTGGAAGCCACGCTGCTTCTCCGCTGCTGGCTTCCGAGATCCGCTGGATGATCTTCATGCTGCACCCGAGCTGCATCTCTTTCGGCTACTAGTACACTCATGGTTTTCTTCATCACCTCCATTTCCGATGCCAACCGCGCCACAACATCTGCTTCCTGATCCATCTTTCTCTTACGGCTTCTGTAACCGTACGGGTCATCGTTCTGGGGGAACCCTATTTTCCACGGAATGTGCCCCATGCCTCGTACACGTCCTCCGTGTTCAGGATTCCCAAGGGCTTTTGTCAGCGCGTCGTTCTCTCTGTTGAACTTGATCTTCCCCTGTTGAGCATCCCTCATTGCGTTAATAAGGGCTTGGGTGGGTTTAATTAATTTGCCCCGGTAAACACACTCCCCTGTCTCCGGGTTCAGCGTTCCCCCATGCCCGTACCACCAGCTTTTGGCCCTTGGGTCCCATCCCTCCGTACCAGGACGGATTCCTCGCGCCCTCAGCTCGTTCTCCATCTTCTCCCACCTAGGCTCCCAAAGGCGATACCCTCCTGGCCCCATAACATGATTGTACTCCTTCTTAGCCGCATTTTCCTTATTTTTTTTCGATATTTGAATGAACTGCTCCGATTTCTTTTGCTTCACAAATTCTGGCCAATCATCTTTCAGTTTCTCATATTGTCCTTTGAAATCCGGAGTCTTGTTCTGCTTGACAAAGTCGTGGGCTAGATTTTGCTTGAATTTCCGGAATGCGTCGGCCATCTTATGAAGAGCGAACTGTTTGACTAGCCTCCTCCTCTCCTTGTTTTCCTCAATCTTGTTACCCTCCTCATCGAATTTGTTGTATTCCGGAGGTAGAACGAAATGTTCCATAAGCTTCTTGAAGCAATCTTTTTTTGTTCTCTTATCGACAAAAGTGAAACCATCAATTCGTGCCTTCTTTGGCTCATTCCACTCCTGGACGGTGATCGAGACGTTGTCTCTAACAATGGCTCCGCATTGGCTGACAAACTTGGTGGCGTTCTTGCGGGGCTCCAGCGGCCTGCCGGTTGCACTGTCGACAACCTCGATGGTGCATGTTTCTCCTTGTTTCATCGTCTTGGTTGCGCCACGCTTTGACGACGTACTCGATTGTTTCGACGATCCGGCCGAGGGCTAAAATAAGAAAGAGTCGCGCGCGTTAGTACACACATATTTATTCAAATCAGTTAGTTTGTATCACCAGAGGCTCAATGTATATATATACCTCGGCGCCGGAGGTGGTTGCTACTTCCATTTGAAGATCGTCGTTTATCGACGTTTGTTCGGCATCATCTTGCTGACGGCGCCCTTCATCTTGACCGTCAAGGTTCAGATAAGAAGAGATATCATCTTCTTCTTCTCCGGTCGGCACATATTGAATATCGCCGTTTATGATGCCGAACATATGTGCTTCACCGTCCGGATCATAGTTGTCCATAATCGGGTCAGCTCTATCGTCCGCCATTATGTCAGTCCTGAAAACATGTAGTAAAAACAAATTAATTAAGTGAAGAAGGGGGGCGGTGGCGGTGGCGGTGGCGAAAGGGCGGTGGCAAAAGCCGGGGGCGAGGAAGGGGTGGGAGAGGGTGTCGCGGTAGAGCGCGAGACGGGGCGGCAGACGACGGCGTCACGGAGAGGGGAGGCGAGGACAACACATTTATAACCCTCGCCCGTTGTACTGCTGCTAATGCACCGGCCCGTTGTAGCCGACGCCGAAACTGTCGAGCGAACGCACCTACGAGGGTTCCCAACCATTTTTTTATTTTCATTTCTTTTCCTTTCTTTTTCTGTTTCGTTTTTCTTTTCTTTTTTGTTTATTGTTCTTTTTCTTTTTCTTTTTAAAAATGTTCTCCTTTGTTTATTTTCTTTTTCTTTTTCTTTTTTTTATTTTCATTTCTTTTCCTTTCTTTTTCTGTTTCGTTTTTCTTTTCTTTTTTTGTTTATTGTTCTTTTTCTTTTTCTTTTTAAAAAATGTTCTCCTTTGTTTATTTTCTTTTTCTTTTTCTTTTTTTTATTTTCATTTCTTTTCCTTTCTTTTTCTGTTTCGTTTTTCTTTTCTTTTTTTGTTTATTGTTCTTTTTCTTTTTCTTTTTAAAAAATGTTCTCCTTTGTTTATTTTCTTTTTCTTTTTCTTTTTTTATTTTCATTTCTTTTCCTTTCTTTTTCTGTTTCGTTTTTCTTTTCTTTTTTTGTTCATTGTTCTTTTTCTTTTTCTTTTTTTTTTACAAAATGTTCTCCTTTGTTTATTTTCTTTTTCTTTTTCTTTTGTTTATTTTCATTTCTTTTCATTTCTTTTTCTGTTTCGTTTTTCTTTTCTTTTTATTAGACACAAAAAATTCTTCTTCCTTTTTTTTCTTCTTTCTTTTTTCTTCTTCCTTTTTCCTTTTTCTTTCTTCTTCTTCTTCCTTTTTCTTCTTCCTTCTTCCTTGCAACGCACGGCGGGCAAGGGCAGGGCGGCGGCGGCGCTCACTGGGGACGGGGGCGGCGGGCAAGGGCAGGGCGGCGGGCAAGGGCAGGGCGGCGGCGGCGCTCACTGGGGACGGGGGCGGCGGCGCTCACTGGGGACGGGGGCGGCGGCGCTCACTGGGGACGGGGGCGGCGGCGCGCAGGGCTTCGGCGTCGGCGTCGGCGTCGGGGCAGGGCGTCGGCGTCGGCGTCGGTCGGGGCAGGGCGTCGGCGTCGAGAGAGAGGAGAATGGGAAGTGGCAAAACTGCTAAGTGCAGTATATATAGACGCACCTTTAGTCGCGGTTGGAGAGACGGACCGCGACTAAAGGTACCCTTTAGTCGCGGCCCGCCACACCAACCGCGACTAAAGGGTTTTGGCGCCGCCTCCGTCCCCGCGCAGAAAGACCCTTTAGTCGCGGTTGGGGAGGCGGGCCGCGACTAAAGGTACCCTTTAGTCGCGGTCCGCCTCCCCAACCGCGACTAAAGGGTTTTGGCGCCGCCTCCGTTCCCGCGCAGAAAGACCCTTTAGTCGCGGTTGGAGAGGCGGACCGCGACTAAAGGGTACCTTTAGTCGCGGCCCTCCTCCCCAACCGCGACTAAAGGTCTGTGCTAGAACTGGCGCGGTGCGGTGGGATGTTTAGTCCCACCTCGCTAGCCGAGAGGCTTCGACAGTGGTTTATAAGCGCGGCTGCGCTCACCACTCCGAGCTCCTCTCAAATGCAGGCTTACGGGCCTATTCTGTCACTATGTGCATGTGGGCCTACTGGGCCTTCTGCGGGCCTGAATCCTGGCCCTTTAATGGGTTTCTAGTCGTATTCAGGCCGTGGTGGCCCAGTAGGTGGCATTTTTTTTCCTTTTTTCCTTTTTTCTTTTTCTTTTTCTTCTGTTTTTTTCTTCTGTTTTTTTTATGTTTTTCTTCTGTTTGTTTTTTCTTCTGTTTTTCCTTTTTTCTTCTGTTTTTTTCTTCTGTTTTTTCTTCCTTTTTCCTTCTTTCTGCTTCTTCCTTTTTCCTTTTAAAATCAGAAAAATAAAACTAATTCATTTTAAAATCTTAAAAATACAATTATATATCAAAAAAATCAGAAAAATAAAACTAATTCATTTTAAAACCCCTTGAAGGTTTGACAAAAGGTTTGATACAATAAATTATTACACATCATTTCTTCCCTTGTGTCCCTGCTTGCTTACGATTGTGCCGTATCCATGGAGCATCCTCATCATTTAACTTAATGCTTGGGTCGGTGTTCACTTTGAAGGGCGGAATTTCAGCAAACATATTATAATCTTCTGACATGTCTGTCTTGTCCTCCACTCCCACGATGTTTCTTTTCCCTGAAAGAACAATGTGGCGCTTTGGATCATCGCATGATGCACTGATCGTTTTCTTATCTTTCCGTTTCCTCGGTTTGCTACTCATGTCCTTCACATAGAAAACCTGAGCGACATCTTTCGCTAGGACGAATGGTTCGTCAAGGTAACCAAGATTGTTGAAATCCACCATTGTCATTCCGTATTGCTGGTCCACCTTTACCCCACCTCCTGTTAGCTTGAACCATTTGCACCGGAACAAAGGGACCTTAAAGGAGGGTCCATAGTCAAGTTCCCATATCTCCTCTATGTAACCATAATATGTGACCTTTTGCCCATTCTCGGTTGCTGCATCAAAGCGGACACCACTGTTTTGGTTGGTGCTCTTTTTATCTTGGGCGATCGTGTAAAATGTATTCCCATTTATCTCGTACCCTTGGAAAGTCGTTATAGTCGAAGATGGTGTCTTGGCCAACATGTACAGCTGATCTACAACATCATTGTCATTCATTAAATGTTTTCTCAACCAACTGCCGAAAGTCTCCATGTGGGCCTTCCTAATCCAGGATTCAGGCTTCCCCGGGTTCTCCGAGCGTAAAATATTCTTGTGTTTCTCAAAGTACGGAGCCACCAAGCTGGAATTGGTCAGTACAGTGTGGTGTGCTTCAGTCAGAGAATGGCCGTCCATACATATCGTTGATTTCCTTCCGATCGTGCCTTTTCCACTTAGTCTCCCCTCGTGCCGCGATCGAGGAAGACCAATCGGCTTAAGGTCAGGAACAAAGTCAACACAAAACGCAATTACCTCCTCATTTCCATAGCCCTTGGCGATGCTTCCTTCTGGCCTAGCACGGTTACGAACATATTTCTTTAATACTCCCATGAACCTCTCGAAGGGGAACATATTGTGTAGAAATACATGACCGAGAACGAAAATCTCTTCGACTAGGTGAACCAGGAGGTGCGTCATAATATTGAAGAAGGATGGCGGGAACACCAACTCGAAACTGACAAGACATTGGATCACATCGTTCTGTAACCGTGGTAGAACTTCTGGATTGATTACCTTCTGAGAGATTGCATTGAGGAATGCACATAGCTTCACAATGGCTACTCGAACATTTTCCGGCAGGAGCCCCCTCAAAGCAATCGGAAGCAATTGCGTCATAATCACGTGGCAGTCGTGAGACTTCAGGTTTTGGAACTTTTTCTCCGCCATGTTTATTATTCCCTTTATATTGGACGAGAATCCAGACGGGACCTTCATACTGCTCAGGCATTCAAAAAAGATGACCTTCTCTTCTTTGGTCAGAGCGTAGCTGGCACGACCTTGAAACCATTCCGGATGCCGGTCATCAGGGTCTTTCAAACGTTGCTGGTCCTGCCGTGCTTCCTTTGTATCATTTGTCTTCCCATACACGCCCAAGAAGCTTAGGAGGTTCACGCAAATATTCTTCGTAACGTGCATCACGTCGATTGCAGAGCGGACATCTAGGACTTTCCAATATTCTAGCTCCCAGAATATAGATTTCTTCTTCCACATGGCTGCGTGCCCGTCAGCTCCCTTCGGAACTGATTGTCCGCCAGGACCCTTTCCAAAGATGACTTTCAAATCCTTGACCATATCAAATACCTCAGCACCAGTGCGTTCCGCAGGCTTCGGCCGGTGATCTGCCTTGCCGTTGTAATGCTTGCCTTTCTTTCTTACTGGATGAATTTTCGGAAGAAATCGACGATGCCCAAGGTACACGTTCTTCTTACAATTTGGCAAATGTACACTTTAAGTCTCATGTAAGCAGTGCGTGCATGCATTGTATCCCTTATTTGACAGTCCCGAAAGGTTACTAAGAGCAGGCCAATCGTTGATGGTTACGAAAAGCAACGCTCGTAGGTCAAATTCCTCTTGTTTGTGCTCATCCCACACACGGACACCACCCCACAGCTGTAAAAGTTCATCAACTAATGGCCTTAGGTACACATCGATGTCGTTGCCGGGTTGCTTCGGACCTTCGATGAGCACTGGCATCATAATGAACTTCCGCTTCATGCACAACCAAGGAGGAAGGTTGTAGATGCATAGAGTCACGGGCCAGGTGCTATGGCTGGAGCTCTGCTCGCCAAAAGGATTCATGCCATCCGTACTTAGAGCAAATCTTATGTTCCTTGCGTCAGCTGCAAAATCTTTGAACCATCTGTCGATCTTTCTCCATTGCGTTCCATCTGCGGTGTGTCTCAACTCCCCGTCCGACTTACGGTCCTCTTTGTGCCATCGCAACAACTTGGCATGCTCTTTGTTCCTGAACAGACGTTTCAACCGTGGTATTATAGGAGCATACCACATCACCTTGGCGGGAACCCTCTTCCTGGGTTTCTGGCCCTCAACATCGTCACCAGGGTCATCGCCTCTGATCTTATAACGCAATGCAGTGCATACCGGGCATTCATTCAAATTCTCGTATTCACCGCGGTAGAGGATGCAGTCGTTGATGCATGCATGTATCTTCAGAACCTCTAAACCTAGAGGGCAGACAACCTTCTTTGCTTCGTACGTACTGGCGGGCAACTCGTTATCCTTTGGAAACATATTCTTCAACATTTTCAGCAAGTTTTCAAATGCCGAGTCAGCTACACCTGCCTCTGCCTTCCATTTCAGCAAATCCAGTGTGCAGCCCAGCTTTTTCAGACCATCATCGCATCCGGGGTACAGCGCCTTGCTGTGATCCTCTAACATGCGATCCAAATTCTCCCTCTCCTTTTCAGTTTCGCAGCGTCTCCGTGCATCAGCAATGGTCCGACCAAGATCATCAACGGGATCATCACGTGCCTCTTCTTCACCTTCCCCTTCACCTTCAGCATCCTCCATGAAAGTATCACCGAAATGAGCAAGATAGCTTTCATCGATGAAATCATCCCCTTCTTCATCTTCTTCCATTATAACCCCTCTTTCTCCATGCTTGGTCCAACAATTATAGCTTGGCATGAAACCGTGCCGAAGCAGATGCATGTGAACATCTCTTGAGGAAGAGTAACCCTTCTGATTCTTACAGATAACACATGGACAGATAACAAAACCCCCCTGCTTGTTCGCATTAGCCACTACGAGGAAATCTTTCAAACCCGTAGTGAACTCGCCGGAGAGTCGGTTACCGTACATCCATTGCCGATTCATCTGCATTATTATAATATAAAATATATAATTAACCATCATGCATTTGTTAAACTAACTAGCTACAAATAATATAAATTAAACAATGAACTGCACACATGCATATTTTATCAATGACACATCAAAGGTTCATCAAGTTGCTAACCGCGATCGAGGAGTGTGGCTCCAACACTTCATGTCATGTTTGTTTCATGCTCTTGGGGCATTTCATCAAACACCTTATGTGCATAAGAGGAACCAAAAACAAACCTACACCCACTTGTGAAGAGAATGGCTCCAAATGGCTAAGTGTTGGCTGCCGGATGGGTATATATAGGGGAGGGGCTTTAGTTGCGGTTGGTCTGGCCAACCGCGACTAAAGGCCTTTGCGCACCTTTAGTCGCGGTTGGCCTGGCAAACCGCGACTAGAGCCCGCGAGCTTTAGTCGCGGTTGGCCAGGCCAACCGCGACTAAAGGCCTTTGGGCACCTTTAGTCGCGGTTGGCCTGGCCAACCGCGACTAATGCCCGCGAGCGCCCTGGGCCCAGGCATTTGGTCGCGGTTCATCTGCCGAACCGCGACTGAAGACTTCATTAGTCGCGGTTCCTACAGTTTCGCGACTAATGAGGCTGGACGGAAGCCTCTTTTTCTACTAGTGTGGTCGTCCAGCGAAAGTGAGCAGCGGCATGAGTAGTAGTGCCGCTCCCGCTATAGCTACCGCCGAGATGGTTATTTGCGCCATGGTTATGGTCTTACGGAGTATGGAGTATGGATCGATGCGATTGCGATGAATGGTGAATCTAGCCCTTGTGCATGCTTTTATGAAGAAGCAGCGCTACCGATAGATTCGCGCCAGCTGTTCCGAGTACGTACGTACACGGAGTCACGGATCCACCAGTTTCACGTGGAGAAGATGCAGCCCAGCCCAGCAGCTCGATGCGTGCCCAGTCTACCGAATCAGGAGTGGTGCGCAGAGTTCCCATGGCGCCGGAGCTCTGCAACGTGCGCGTCTGCTGCAAGCCCGTACCCGCTTCTGTCCTTGTATCTCCGTGCCAGCGCTCCATGCCAGGTGCCCTCGCCTCGAAGGTAGCAAGCAGCCTCCCGTTTCCATTTGACTGCTGTTCCCGTGGAGGCTCTGCAAGTCAACCACCGTCACGACGTCGTGTTCAGCGCCGTCCGTCTCCCGCGTTGTCAGTTTTCTCTCAAAGCCTGCGATTGTAGACCGGGTCGCCCTTCCTCGGCTCCTTCAATCCTTTTAGGCAAGTCTAGCCGATCCCCATAAAATAGAGAGGATCCTTCTGAGTAAAACTTAGTGAAATATTTTTACTCTACGAAGTATTGGCCTGACACCCTGCTTTTGATTAAAGGGCTTCTGCCTCATGTGGTGCCTGGTGATGTGGTGAGCTTGCAATATGCTGATGACACCCTGCTTTTCTTAGATTCAAAGAGAGAGAAGAAGCCATCTAGCTAATAACTATGGACCCGAATGTCTGTGGCAAACTACTCACAAATCATCGGAGAGGCCTTGAAGATGATGTAGAGGCCCTCCATGGTCGATCCTCCCTCCGGCGGAGCGTCGACGAAGGCTTCAAGATGGGATCTCGCGGATACAGAAGGTTACGGCGGTCGAATTAGGTTTTCGTGGTCGCTTCTGATGTATTTGGGGTACATGGGTATATGTAGGAGGAAGAAGTAGGTCGGTGGACGCTCAAGGGGCCCACGAGGGTGGGGGGCGCGCCGAGCACCCTCGTGGCCGCCTCCTTTGTTTCTTGCTTCCACTCCAAGTCCTCTGGATCACGTTTGTTCCAAAAAGATCGCTCCCGAAGGTTTCATTCCGTTTGGACTCCGTTTGATATTCCTTTTTTTTCAAATACTGAAATAGGCAAAAAAATAGCAATTTGGGCTGGGCCTCCGGTTAGTAGGTTAGTCCCAAAAATGATGTAAAAGTGTAAAGTAAAGCTCATAAACATACAAAACGGGTAATATAATAGCATGGAACAATAAAAAATTATAGATACGTTGGAGACGTATCAAGCATCCCCAAGCTTAATTCCTGCTCGTCCTCGAGTAGGTAAATGGTAAAAATAGAATTTTTGATGTGGAATGCTACCTAACATAATTCTCAATGTAATTTTTCTTTATTGTGGCATGAATGTTCAGATCCAAATGATTCAAAATAAAAGTTCATATTCACATAAGACATAATAATACTTCAAGCATACTAATCAAAGCAATCATGTCTTCTCAAAATAACATGGCTAAAGAAAGTTATCCCTACAAAATCATATAGTCTGGCTGTTGCTCTATCTTCATCACACAAAGTATTTAATCATGCACAACCCCGATGACAAGCCAAGCAATTGTTTCATACTTTAGTAATCTCAAACCTTTTCAACTTTCACGCAATACATGAGCGTGAGCCATGGACATAGCACTATATGTGGAATAGAATGGTGGTTGTGGAGAAGACAAAAAGAAGAAGATAGTCTCACATCAACTAGGCATATCAACGGGCTACGAAGATGCCCAATAATAGATATTAATGTGAGTGAGTAGGGATTGCCATGCAACGGATGGACTAGAGCTATAAATGTATGAAAGCTCAACAAAATAAACTAAGTGGATGTGCATCCAACTTGCTTGCTCACGAAGACCTAAGACATTTTGGGGAAGCCCATCATTGGAATATACAAGCCAAGTTCTATAATGAAAAATTCCCACTAGTATATGGAAGTGACAACATAGGAGACTCTCTATCATGAAGATCATGGTGCTACTTTGAAGCACAAGTGTGGTAAAAAGGATAGTAGCATTGTCCCTTCTCTCTTTTTCTCTCATTTTTTATTTGGCCTTTCTCTTTTTTTGGCCTTTCTCTCTCCCCCTTTATATATATATAAAGTCCAAGGTCTCATCCGGACTTGTGGGGGGATCATAGTCTCCATCATCGTTTCCTCACTGGTACAATACTCTAATAACGAAGATCATCACACTTTTATTTACTTACAACTCAAGATTACAACTCAATACTTAGAACAAGATATGACTCTATATGAATGCCTCCGGTGGTGTACCGGGATATGCGATGAATCAATAGTGACATGTATGAAAATTATGAAGGTGGCCTTGCCACAAATACGATGTCAACTACATGATCATGCAAAGAGCAATATGACAATAATGATGCGTGTCATATAAACGGAATGGTGGAAAGTTGCATGGCAATATATCTCGGAATGGCTATGAAAATGCCATAATAGGTAGGTATGGTGGCTGTTTTGAGGAAGGTATATGGTGGGTGTATGCCGGAGAAAGTTGTGCGGCACAAGAGAGGCTAGCAATGGTGGAAGGGTGAGAGTGCGTATAATCCATGGAATCAACATTAGTCATAAAGAACTCATATACTTATTGCAAAAATCTACAAGCCATCAAAAACAAATTACTACGCACATGCTCCTAGGGGGATAGTTTGGTAGGAAAAGACCATCGCTCGTCCCCGACCGCCACTCATAAGGAAGACAATCAATAAATAAATTTGTGCTCCAACTTCATCACAAAGCGGTTCTAAGAGACTCTCAAATATTAATCACAAACTTCAACACAAGTATTCTTTAAATTCATAATCACCCAACTAGCATGACTCTAACATTACCACCTCTAATATCTCAAAACAATTATCAAGCATCAAATTGATCATAGCATCCAATTCACTTTCTATGATAGTTTTTATTATGGCCAACTTGGATGCCCATCATTCTAGGACCAATTTTATAACCATAGCAAATACCATGCTGTTCTAAGAGACTCTCAAAATAATATAAGTGAAGCATGATAGATTAACAATTTCTAAAAAATTAAGCCACCGCCGTGCTCTAAAAGATATAAGTGAAGCACTAGAGCAAAAACTATCTAGCTCAAAAGATATAAGTGAAGCACATAGAGTATTCTCATAAATTCCAATTAAGTGGGTTTCTCCCAAAAGGTGTGTACAGCAAGGATGATTGTGGTAAACTAAAAAACAAAGACTAATATCATATAAGACGCTCCAAGCAAAACACATATCATGTGGCAAATAAAAATATAGCTCCAAGTAGAGTTACCGATAGACGAAGACGAAAGAGGGGATGCCTTCCGGGGCATCCCCAAGCTTAGGCTTTTGGTTATCCTTGAATATCTTGGGGTGCCATGGGCATCCCCAAGCTTAGGCTCTTGCCACTCCTTATTCCATAGTCCATCAAATCCTTACCCAAAACTTGAAAACTTCACAACACAAAACTCAACAGGAAATCTCATAAGCTCCGTCAGTGCAAGAAAGAAAAACCACCACATAAGGTACTATAATGAACTCATTCTTTATTTATATTGGTGTAAAACCTACTGTATTCCAACTTATCTATGGTTCATACCCTACATACTAGCCATAGATACATCAAAATAAGCAAACAACACACGAAAAACAGAATCTGTCAAAAACAGAACAATCTGTAGCAATCTGTAACTCTCGAATACTTCTAGAACTCTAAAACTCCTAAAAAATAGGAAGTCCTGGTAAATTTTTCTATTGATCTACAGCAAAAAAATCAACGCAAAATAACGTGTCTGTGAATTACTAGAATTATTTTCGTGCGCACACAGTTTCTGTTTTTCAGCAGAATCAAATTAACTATCACCATAGGTTACCCTATATGTTCTACTTGGCACAAACACTAATCAAAAAATAAAAAACACATCTAAACAGAAGGTAGATGCAAAATTTATTACTAAACAGAAGCAAAAACAAATAAAATAAAATAAAATTGGGTTGTCTCCCAACTAGCGCTATCGTTTAACGCCCCTAGCTAGGCATACAAGCGAGGATAGATCTAAGTAGTGCCATCTTTGGCACACAGTTCATAAGTAGCTCGCATGATAGATTCATAAGGTAATTTAACGTTATTTCTTGGAAAGTGCTCCACGCCTTTCCTTAATGGAAATTGGAATCTAATATTCCCTTCCTTCATATCAATAATCGCACCAATCGTTCTAAGGAAAGGTCTACCAAGAATAATAGGACAAGAAAGATTGCAATCTATGTCAAGAACGATAAAATCTATGGGCACATAGTTGAAGGAAATAATCCCAAGAGGCAATAATAAAGTTATGTTTCATTTCCTCATATCATGATAAATGTTTATTATTCATGCTAGAATTGTATTACCCGGAAACATAATACATGTGTGAATACATAGACAAACATAATGTCACTAGTATGCCTCTACTTGACTAGCTCGTGAATCAGAGATGGTTAAGTTTCCTAACCATATACATGAGTTGTCATTTGATTAACGGGATCACATCATTAGGAGAATGATGTGATTGACTTTACCCATTCCGCTAGCTTAGCACTTGATCATTTAGTATGTTGCTATTGCTTTCTTCATGACTTATATATGTTCCTGTGACTATGAGATTATGTAATTCCCGCTTACCGGAGGAACACTTTGTGTGCTACCAAATGTCACAACGTAACTGGGTGATTATATAGGTGCTCTACAGGTGTCTCCAAAGGTACTTGTTGAGTTGACGTAATTCGAGATTAGGATTTGTCACTCCGATTATCGGAGAGGTATCTCTGGGCCCTCTCGGTAACGCACATCACTATAAGCCTTGCAAGCAATGTAGCTAATGAGTTAGTTACGGGATGATGTATTACGTAACGAGTAAAGAGACTTGCCGGTAACGAGATTGAACTAGGTATTGAGATACCGATGAATGAATCTCAGGCAAGTAACATATCGATGACAAAGGGAACAACGTATGTTGTTATGCGGTTTGACCGATAAAGATCTTCGTAGAATATGTAGGAGCCAATATGCGCATCCAGGTTCCGCTATTGGTTATTGACTGGAAATGTGTCTCGGTCATGTCTACATAGTTCTCGAACCCGTAGGGTCCGCACGCTTAAAGTTTCAATGACGGTTATATTATGAGTTTATGAGTTTTGATGTACCGAAGGTTGTTTGGAGTCCCGGATGTGATCACGAACATGACTAGGAGTCTCGAAATGGTCGAGACATGAAGATCGATATATTGGATGACTATATTTGGACACCAGAAAGGTTCCGGGTGAGATTGGGACAATACCGGAGCTCTAGGAGGTTATCGGAACCCCCTGGGAGGTATATGGGCCTTAATGGGCCTTAGTGGAAAGGTGGGGAAAGGAGCAAGGGAGGGGGCGCGCCCCCCAAGCCCAATCCGAATTGGAAGGGGGCCGCCCCCTGATACGTCAATATTTATTGCATTATGGGATGTTATTACATATTATATCTCAATACTTATGGCTATTCTCTCTTATTTTACAAGGTTTACCATGAAGAGGGGGAATGCTGGCAGCTGGAATTCTGGCTGGAAAAGGAGCAAAAGTTGGAAACCTATTCTGCACAACTCCAAAAGTCCTGAAACTCCACGAATTTTTTGGATTTAATAAGAATTTTTGAGCGAAAGAAATACACCAGGGGGCCCACACCCTGTCCAGGAGAGAGGAGGGCGCGCCCCTATCTTCTGGCCCCCCTGGTGGGCCTCCATTGTCCATCTTCTGCTATATCAGAGCTTTTACCCTGGAAAAAATCGTGGGCAAGCTTACGGGACGAAACTCCGCCGCCACGAGGCGGAACCTTGGCGGAATCAATCTAGGGCTCCGGCGGAGCTGTTCTGCCAGGGGCACTTCCCCCCGGGAGGGGGAAATCATCACCAACGTCATCACCAACGATCCTCTCATTGAGAGGGGGCATCTTCACCAGCACCATCTCCTCTCAAAACCCTAGTTCATCTCTTGTATCCAATCTTGTATCAAAACCAGAAATTGATACCTGTGGGTTGCTAGTAGTGTTCATTACTCCTTGTAGTTGATGCTAATTGGTTTACTTGGTGGAAGATCATATGTTCAGATCCTTTATGCATATTATTACTCCTCTGATTATGAACATGAATATGCTTTGTGAGTAGTTACATTTGTTCCTGAGGACATGGGTGAAGTCTTGCTATTAGTAGTCATGTGAATTTGGTATCCGTTTGATATTTTGATGAGATGTATGTTGTCTTTTCCTCTAGTGGTGTTATGTGAACGTCGACTACATGACACTTCACCATTATTTGGGCCTAGAGGAAGGCATGGGGAAGTAATAAGTAGATGATGGGTTGCTAGAGTGACAGAAGCTTAAACCCTAGTTTATGCGTTGCTTCATTAGGGGCTGATATGGATCCATATGTTTAATGTTGTGGTTAGGTTTACCTTAATACTTCTTTTGTAGTTGCGGACGCTTGCAATAGGGGTTAATCATAAGTGGGATGCTTGTCCAAGTAAGGGTAGTACCCAAATACCGGTCCACCCACATATCAAATTATCAAAGTACCGAACGCGAATCATATGAACGTGATGAAAACTAGCTTGACGATAATTCCCATGTGTCCTCGGGAGCTCCTTTCTCATTATTAGAAATTGTCCAGGCTTATCCTTTGCTACATAAAGGATTGGGCCACCTTGCTGCACTTTATTTACTTTATTTATTTGTTACTCGTTACCATTTATCTTATCACAAACTATCTATCACCTACAATTTCAGTGCTTGCAGAGAAAACCTTACCGAAAACCGCTTATCATTTCCTTCTGCTCCTCGTTGGGTTCGACACTCTTACTTATCGAAAGGACTACGATTGATCCCCTACACTTGTGGGTCATCAAGACTCTTTTTTGGCGCCATTGCCGGGGAGTGTAGCTCTTTTGGTGAGTGGAACTTGGTAAGGAAACATTAATATAGTGTGCTGAAATTTTCTGTTACTTGTCACTATGGAAACTAATCTTTTGAGGGGCTTGTTTGAGATATCTTCACCCCAACCAGAAGAGCAAAGAGTTGCTCCTCAACCTACCGAACTTTGTGAAAACATTTACTCTGAGATTCCTTCGGGTATGATAGAGAAACTGCTAGCTAATCCATTTGTAGGAGACGGAACATTGCATCCCAATTTACACCTTATCTTTGTGGATGAAGTTTGTGGATTATTTAAGCTTGCGGGTATCCCCGATGATGTTGTCAAAAGGAAGGTCTTCCTTTTATCTTTGAAGGGAGATACATTGACATGGTATAGGCTATGTGATGATACGAGATCTTGGAATTATAAATGATTGAAGCTGGAATTTCACCAGAAGTTCTATCATATGCACCTTGTTCATCGTGATCGTAATTACATATATAATTTCTGGCCTCGCGAAGGAGAAAGCATCGCTCAAGCTTGGGGGAGGCTTAAGTCAATGTTATATTCATGCCCCAATCATGAACTCTCTCGGGAAATGATTATTCAGAACTTCTATGCTCAGCTTTCTCTTGATAATCGCAACCTGCTCGATACTTCCTGTGCTGGTTCTTATATGCTGAAGACTATTGATTTCAAATGGGACTTATTGGAAAGAATTAAACGCAACTCTGAAGATTGTTGTTCCGACGATGGTAAGGAGTCAGGTATGACACCTAAGTTCGATTGTGTTAAATCTTTTATGGATACCGATGCTTTTCGTGGATTTAGCGCTAAGTATGGACTTGACTCTAACATAGTAGCTTCTTTCTGTGAATATTTTGCTACTCATGTTGATCTCCCTAAAAAGAAGTGGTTTAAATATAATCCTCTTGTTGAAGTGAAAGTAGTTGCACCTATTACAGTCGAAGAAAAGACTATTACCTATAGTGATCCTATTGTTCCTACTGCTTATGTTGAAAAACCTCCTTTTCCTGTTAAGATAAAGAATCATGCTAAAGCTTCGACTGTTGTTCGTTAGAGTAATACTAGGACTTTTACACCTCCTGAGCAAATTAATGTTGAACCTAGTATTGCTATGGTTAAAGATCTCTTGGATGATGATTTAGATGGGCATGTTATTTATTTCTGTGGTGAGACTGCTAATATTGCTAGGCCAGACACTAAGACACGTAGACCTGTCGTGGGCATGCCTGTTATTTCTGTTAAAATAGGAGATCATTCTTATCATGGCTTATGTGATATGGGTGCTAGTGCTAGTGCAATACTGAAAGTGCAACTATCCCTAGGTGGTTTTGGTAATTCATAACAACATATAGCTCATCGAGCTAATGCTATTCCAAGACTATTATTTCAGGAAAGCTCAATGAATGGCATGGCATGGATGATGAAAGTGGATCCCTCAAAATACTAAGGGCAAAGGATTGGCTCAAGCTCAAAAGCTCAAGACTCTTCATTTTATATTTTAGTGATCCAAGATCACATTGAGTCTATAGGAAAAGCCAATAACATCAAGGAGGGATGAGGTGTTGCTTAATGAGCCTCTTGCTTCATGTGCTTAGTGATATGCTCCAAAACCCTCAACTACTTTCTCACATCCACAAATGACCTAAACCCAAAGCCAAAATCGGTCACACCGATTCTTCCTATCCGGCGCCATCGATTTCAAAAGTCATAGCCACTGCCACAAACCCTAGGCAGATCGGTCCTACCGATAGGGATCTCGGTCTCATCGAGATGGGATTGTAATCTCTCTATTTCCCTTCATAACGTTTCGGTCGAACCGAAGTGAGCGATCGGTCCCACCGAGATTGCAATGTAAATTCTCTGTTTCCCTTTTGTAACATTTCGGTCTCACCGAAAAGAGCAAATCGGTCCCACCGAGTTTACCTGACCAACTCTATGGAAAGCTTATTACCAAAATCGGTCTCATCGAGTTTGTGTAATCGGTCTTACCGAGATTACGTTATGCCCTAACCCTAACCGAATCGGTCTCACCGAGTTGCATGTCAGTCCCACCGAAAATCACTTACGGTCACTAGGTTTACTAAATCGGTCTGACCGAGTCTGTTGAATCTGTCCCACCGAGTTTGGTAAATTGTGTGTAATGGTTAGATTTTGTGTGGAGGCTATATATACCCCTCCACCTCCTCTTCATTCGTGGAGAGAGCCATCAGACTAAACCTACACTACCAACTTACCATTTCTGAGAGAGAACCACCTACTCATGTGTTGAGGCCAAGATATTCCATTCCTACCATATGAATCTTGATCTCTAGCCTTCCCCAAGTTGCTTTCCACTCAAATCCTCTTTCCACCAGATCCAAATCCTATGAGAGAGAGTTGAGTGTTGGGGAGACTATCATTTGAAGCACAAGAGCAAGGAGTTCATCATCAATGCACCATTTGTTACTTCTTGGAGAGTGGTGTCTCCTAGATTGGCTATGTGTTACTTGGGAGCCTCCGACAAGATTGTGGAGTTGAACCAAGGAGTTTGTAAGGGCAAGGAGATCGCCTACTTCGTGAAGATCTACCGCTAGTGAGGCAAATCCTTCGTGGGCGACGGCCATGGTGGGATAGACAAGGTTGCTTCTTCATGGACCCTTCGTGGGTGGAGCCCTCCGTGGACTCGCGCAACCGTTACCCTTCGTGGGTTGAAGTTTCCATCAACGTGGATGTACGATAGCACCACCTATTGGAACCACGCCAAAAACATCTGTGTCTCCAATTGCGTTTGAATCCTCCAAACCCTTCCCTTTACTTTCTTGCAAGTTACATGCTTTAATTTCCGCTGCCTATATACTCTTTGCATGCTTGCTTGATTTGTGTGATGATTGCTTGACTTGTCCTAAGCTAGCTAAAATCTGCCAAACTCTAAAATTGGGAAAAGGTTAAGTTTTTAATTGGTTAAGTAGTCTAATCACTCCCCTCTAGACATACTTCAAGGTCCTACAAATACCTTATACTTTATATCAAGAAATTATGCACAACATTGCACCCGTTGAATTAGAAGACATTGATGTTACTATTAAGCTTGCTAATAGGGATACCATTAAACCCTTTGTGATTGTTAGAGATGTTGAAGTTTTGTGTGGGAAGGTTAAATACCCTGCTGATTTTCTTGTTCTTGGTTCCCCACAAGATGATTTTTGTCCCATTATTTTTGGTAGACCCTTCTTGAATACACCTAGTGCTAAGATTAATTGTGAAAAGAATATTGTCACTATTGGCAGAGATGGTATGTCTCATGAGTTTAATTTCTCTAAGTTTAGTAGACAACCTCGTGATAGGGAGCCACCTAGTAAGGATGAGATTATTGGTCTTGCTTCCATTGTTGTTCCTCCAACTGATCCGTTAGAACAATATTTGCTAGATCATGAAAACAATATGTTTATGAAGGAAAGAGAGGAAATAGATGAAGTGTTCCTTAAACAGGAACCTATGCTGAAACATAACCTTCCCGTTGAAATTCTTGGGGATCCCCCTCCACCCAAGGGTGATCCCGTGTTTGAACTCAAACCATTACCTGATAATCTTAAGTATGCTTATCTTGATGAAAAAGAAATATATCCTGTTATTATTAGTGCTAACCTTTCAGAGAAAAAAGAAGAAAGATTATTGAAAACTCTGAAGAAGCACCGAACAACTATTGGATATACTCTTGATGATCTTAAGGGCATTAGTCCCACATTATGCCAACACAAAATTACAGTGGAGAAAGATGCCAAACCAGTTACAGATCCTCAAAGACGATTAAATCCCAAGATGAAGGAAGTGGTAAGAAAGGAGATACTAAAGCTCCTTGAGGCAGGTATTATTTATCCAGTTGCTGATAGTGAATGGGTAAGTCCTGTCCATTGTGTTCCTAAAAAGGGAGGTATTACCGTTGTTCCTAAAGATAAAGATGAATTGATCCCGCAAAGAATTATTACAGGTTATAGGATGGTAATTGATTTCCGTAAGTTAAATAAAGCTACTAAGAAAGATCATTACCCTTTACCTTTTATTGATCAAATGCTAGAAAGACTATCCAAACACACACATTTCTGCTTTCTAGATGGTTATTCTGGCTTCTCTCAAATACCTGTGTCAGCGAAGGATCAATCTAAAACTACTTTTACTTTCCCTTTTGGTACTTTTGCTTATAGACATATGCCTTTTGGTTTATGTAATGCACCTTCTACCTTTCAAAGATGCATGATGGCTATATTCTCTGATTTTTGTGAAAAGATTTGTGACGTATTCATGGATGATTTCTTAGTTTATGGATCCTCTTTTGATGATTGTTTGAGCAACCTTGATCGAGTTTTTCAGAGATGCGAAGACACTAGTCTCATCCTGAATTGGGAAAAGTGTCACTTTATGGTTAATGAAGGCGTTGTCTTGGGGCACAAGATCTCTAAGAGAGGTATTGAAGTTGATAAAGCCAAAGTTGATGCTATTGAAAAGATGCCATGTCCCAAGGACATAAAAGGTATAAGAAGTTTCCTTGGTCATGCCGGTTTTTATAGGAGGTTCATTAATGACATATGTAAAATATCTAGGCCTTTTACTAATTTATTGGAAAAAGATATTCCTTTTGTCTTTGATGATGATTGTGTAGAAGCATTTGAAGTACTTAAGAAAGCTTTGATCACTGCACCTATTGTTCAGCCTCCTGATTGGAATTTACCTTTTGAAATTATATGCGATGCTAGTGATTATGCTGTAGGTGCTGTTTTAGGGCAAAGAGTCGATAAGAAATTGAATGTTATCCAGTATGCTAGTAAGACTCTTGATACTGCCCAGAGAAATTATGCTACTACTGAAAAAGAATTCTTAGCAGTTGTGTTTGCATGTGACAAGTTTAGACCTTATATTGTTGATTCTAAAGTTACTATTCACACAGATAATGCTGCTATTAAATATCTTATGGAAAAGAAAGATGCTAAGCCTAGACTCATTAGATGGGTTCTCTCGCTCCAAGAATTTGACTTGCATATTATTGATAGAAAGGGAGCTGAGAACCCCGTTGTAGATAACTTGTCTAGGTTAGAGAATGTTCTTGATGACCCACTGCCTATTAATGATAGCTTTCCTGATGAACAATTAGCGGTCGTCAATGCTTCTCGTACTGCTCCTTGGTATGATGATTATGCTAATTACATCGTTGCTAAATTTATACCGCCTAGTTTCACATACCAGCAAAAGAAAAAGTTCTTTTATGATTTAAGACATTACTTCTGAGATGATCCACATCTTTATAAAGAAGGAGTAGATGGTGTTATTAGACGTTGTGTGCCTGGGCATGAACAGGAATAGATCCTACGCAAGTGTCACTCTGAATCCTGTGGAGGACACCACGCTGGAGATAGAACTGCACACAAGGTACTACAATCTGGTTTTTATTGGCCTACTCTCTTCAAAGATGCTCGTAAGTTTGTCTTATCTTGTGATGAATGTCAAAGAATAGGTAACATTAGTAGACGTCAAGAAATGCCTATGAATTACTCTCTTGTTATTGAACCGTTTGATGTTTGGGGCTTTGATTATATGGGACCTTTTCCTACCTCTAATGGTTATACACATATTTTAGTTGCTGTTGATTACGTTACTAAGTGGGTAGAAGCTATTCCAACTAGTAGTGTTGATCATAACACTTCTATTAAAATGCTTAAAGAAGTTATTTTTCCGAGGTTTGGAGTCCCTAGATATCTTAAAATTAATGGTGGTTCACATTTTATTCATGGTGCTTTCCGTAAGATGCTTGCTAAGTATGATGTCAATCATAGAATCGCATCTCCTTATCATCCGCAGTCTAGTGGTCAAGTAGAGTTGAGCAATAGAGAGCTCAAATTAATTTTGCAAAAGACTGTGAATAGATCTAGAAAGAATTGGTCCAAAAAACTTGATGATGCATTATTGGCCTATAGAACTGCATACAAAAATCCTATGGGTATGTCTCCATATAAGATGGTCTATGGAAAATCGTGTCATTTACCTCTTGAACTTGAACATAAGGCATATTGGGATATTAAAGAGCTCAATTATGACTTCAAACTTGCCGGTGAGAAGAGGTTATTTGATATTAGCTCACTTGATGCATGGAGAACCCAAGCGTATGAGAATGCCAAGTTATTCAAAGAAAAAGTCAAACGCTGGCATGATAAGAGGATACAAAAGCGTGAGTTTAACGTAGGAGATTATGTGTTATTATTCAACTCTCATTTAAGATTTTTTGCAGGAAAACTCCTCTCAAAATGGGAAGTTCCTGATGTTATCGAGGAGGTCTATCATTCTGGTGCCATAAAAATCAACAACTTCGAAGGCATGAGTCCAAGGGTGGTAAACGCTCAAAGAATTAAACATTATATTTCAGGTAATCCAATCAATGTTGAAACTAATATTATTGAAACCGTAACCCCTGAGGAATACATAAGGGACACTTTACAGAACGTTCCAGACTCCGAAAAGGAATAGGTATGTGGTACAGTAAGTAAACCGACTCTAAAACAACTCCAATGGAAATTTTTATTAGTTTTAGAATATTTAAGAATTTTAGGAAGAAAGAAGTAGTCCGAAAGTACACGAGGCCCCCACGAGAGTGGAGGGCGCCCCCCCTATAGGGTGCGCCCCCTGTCTCGTGGGCACCTCGTGTGCCTCCCGGACTCCGTTTTCTTGCATGTTACGTATTTTGGTCGGTAAAAATTCATTATATACACTCCCGAAGGTTTTGACCACCGTATCACGCAAATATCCTCTGTTTTTGTTTCGAGTTGTTTCCGTTGCAGATCTAGAGCACCATGACTTCACCCTCCTCCAACAACGAAGACAAGGATGCTTGGTTATTGAAGATAGAGCTGAAAAGAGAAGAACTAGAAGAGGTCAACAAGGATGAAGGGATCAAGAAGGCCATGGAAGTTCAAGCTCCGGTGGTGAAAGAAGAAGTCATCCCTCAACCTTTACCTAACCTTTTCACTCCAACAAAGATTGAAGCTTTCGAGATGATTGAGTTAGCTCGCATACAGAACAAGTATCTTACACAGGAGAATATTCTGTTGAAGGATCATATCGCCGGACTCAAGGGCATTATCCGCAAGTTAGAGGAGCTTTTACGCTCGATGTGCGATTATCCATCGTCATCATCACCACCTCCATCACCTCCGAGGACATAATCACATGGGTATGGGCACTCCCCTTGGCAACTGCCAAACTTGGGGGAGGTGCCCCGGTACCATATCACCATCACACTCCTATCTTTACTGTTTTATTTAGTTCGATCCTTTTAGTATTATCTTGATCTAGTAGATTGAAGTTTTGATATCAAGTAGTTTGAGTTTTGCATTGTGATCTCTTTTTGTAATCGAGTCTGTGAGATATCTATAATAAAGATTAGTGTTGAGTCAAGGGCTTTGCTATGTTGCTATGATCTTGAGAAAGTAGAAAGAATAATAGAGTTCATATTGATCTTATGGATAGTGATAACTTCACACATAGAAAGTATGAGGCATAGAAATTGTTGAGAGTTGATGAACGTAGTTTTGGTCATTGTTGCAATTAATAGGAAGTGATAAAGAAAGAGGGGTTCACATACAAATATATTATCTTGGACACCTTTTTATAATTGGGAGCAGTCATTAGGTATTACATGCTAAAAGAGTTGACGTTGGACAAGGAAGACAACATAATAGTTTATGTTTTCCGACATCTTAGTTAAAGTATATTGTCATTGACCTTCCAAATATGTTGAGCTTGCCTTTCCCCCTCATGCTAGCCAAATTCCTTGCACCAAGTAGAGATACTACTTGTGCTTCCAAATATCCTTAAACCCAGTTTTCCAATGAGAGTCCACCATACCTACCTATGGATTGAGTAAGATCCTTCAAGTAAGTTGTCATGTTGCAAGCAATAAAAATTGCTATCTAAATATGTGTGACTTATTAGTGCAGAGAAAATAAGCTTTGTACGAACTTGTTGTGGAAGTAATAACATCGACGGACTGCATAATAAAGGTCCACATACAAGGGGCAAGATAAAGTGACGTTCTTTTGCATTAAGATTTTGTGCATCAACCCTAAATGCACGTGACAACCTCTGCTTCCCTCTGCGAAGGGCCTATCTTTTACTTTATATTTTTACTTTATGTTCGAGTCAAGGTGATCCTCACCTTTCCCTTTTTCATTTTATCCTTTGGCAAGCTCTTCGTGTTTGAAAGATCATGATATATATATCCAATTGGATGTTAGTTAGCATGGGCTATTATTGTTGACATCACCTAAAGGTGAATACCTTGGGAGGCAACACAATAAGCCCCTATCTTTCTCAGTGTCCGGCTGAAACTCCATAACCACAAGTACTGCATGAGTGTTAGTAATTGTAGAAGACTACGAGATAGTTGAGTATGTGAGCTTGCTGAAAAGCTCTATTGTTGACTCTTTCCGACGTTACGATAAATTGCAATTGCTTCAATGACTGAGATTATAGTTTGTTAGTTCCCAATGAAGTTTTTGAACCATACTTGACATTGTGAATTGATTGTTACTTGAGCATAAGAAATCATATGATAAAATCTATATATGTTGCTGTTATAAGAATGATTATGATGCTCTCATATCCGTATTTTATTTTTATCGACACCTCTATCTCTAAACATGTGGACATATTTTTCGATTTCGGCTTCCGCTTGAGGACAAGCGAGGTCTAAGCTTGGGGGGTTGATACGTCCATTTTGCGTCATGCTTTTATATCAATATTTATTGCATTATGGGCTGTTATTACACATTATATCTCAATACTTATGGCTATTCTCTCTTATTTTACAAGGTTTACCATGAAGATGGGGAATGCTGGCAGCTGGAATTCTGGCTGGAAAAGGAGCAAACATTGGAAACCTATTCTGCACTACTCCAAAAATCGTGAAACTCCACAAAACATCTTTTTTGGATTTAATAAGAATTTTTGAGTGAAAGAAATACACCAGGGGGCCCACACCCTGTCCAGGAGAGAGGAGGGTGCCCCCCTATAGGGCGCGCCCCCTATCTCCTGGGCCCCCTGGTGGGCCTCCGGTGTCCATGTTCTGCTATATAAGAGCTTTTACCCTGGAAAAAAATTGTGGGCAAGCTTACGGGACGAAACTCCGCCGCCACGAGGAGGAACCTTGGCGGAATCAATCTAGGGCTCCGGCGGAGCTGTTCTGCCGGGGACACTTCCCTCCGGGAGGGGGAAATCATCACCAACAATCCTCTCATCGAGAGGGGGTCAATATCCATCAACATCTTCACCAGCACCATCTCCTCTCAAAACCCTAGTTCATCTCTTGTATCCAATCTTGTATCAAAACCACAAATTGGTACCTGTGGGTTGCTAGTAGTGTTGATTACTCGTTGTAGTTGATGCTAATTGGTTTACTTGGTGGAAGGTCATATGTTCAGATCCTTTATGCATATTATTACTCCTCTGATTATGAACATGCATATGCTTTGTGAGTAGTTATGTTTGTTCCTGAGGCCATGGGTGAAGTCTTGCTATTAGTAGTCATGTGAATTTGGTATTCGTTCGATATTTTGATGAGAGGCATGTTGTCTTTTCCTCTAGTGGTGTTATGTTAATGTCGACTACATGACACTTCACCATTATTTGGGCCTAGAGGAAGGCATGGGGAAGTAATAAGTAGATGATGGGTTGCTAGAGTGACAGAAGCTTAAACCCTAGTTTATGCGTTGCTAAGTTAGGGGCTGATATGGATCCATATGTTTAATGTTGTGGTTAGGTTTACCTTAATACTTCTTTTGTAGTTGCGAACGCTTGCAATAGGGGTTAATCATAAGTGGGGTGCTTGTCCATGTAAGGTCAGTATCCAAGTACCGGTCCACCCACATATCAAATTATCAAAGTACCGAACGCGAATCATATGAACGTGATGAAAACTAGCTTGACGATAATTCCCATGTGTCCTCGGGAGCTCCTTTCTCATTATTAGAAATTGTCTAGGCTTATCCTTTGCTACATAAAGGATTGGGCCACCTTGCTGCACTTTATTGACTTTATTTATTTGTATTTCGTTACCATCTATCACCTACAATTTCAGTGCTTGCAGAGAAAACCTTACCGAAAACTGCTTATCATTTCCTTCTGCTCCTCATTGGGTTCGACACTCTTACTTATCTAAAGGACTACGATTGATTCCCTACACTTGTGGGTCATCACCCCCCTTTCCTTCCTTCCTCCTTCCTCTTCCTTCCCTCTCCCTCTCCTAATAGGAAAGGGGGGAGTCCTACTCCCGGTGGGAGTTGGACTCCCCCCTAGGGCGCGCCTCTCCCCTTGGCCGGCCCCCTCCTCCACTCCTTTATATACGGGGGAGGGGGCACCCCATAGACACAACAATTGATCATTGATCTCTTAGCCATGTGTAGTGTCCCCCTCCACCATAGTCCTCCTCAATAATATCGTAGCGGTGCTTAGGCGAAGCCCTGCGACGGTAGAACATCATCATCGTCACCACGCCGTCGTGCTGATGGAACTCTCCCTCAACACTCGGCTGCATCGGAGTTCAGGGGACGTCATCGAGCTGAACGTGTGCAAGAAGTCGGAGGTGCCATGCTTTCGGTGCTTGATCGGTCGGGCTGTGAAGATGTACGACTACATCAACCGCGTTGTGCTAACGCTTCCGCTTTCGGCTACGAGGGTACGTGGACGACACTCTCCCCTCTTGTTGCTATGCATCACCATGACCTTGCGTGTGTGTAGGAAATTTTTGAAATTACTGCGTTCCCCAACAGTGGCATCCGAACCTAGGTTTTATGCGTTGATGTTATATGCACGAGTAGAACACAAGTGAGTTGTGGGCGATACAAGTCATACTGCTTACCAGCGTGTCATACTTTGGTTCGGCGATATTGTTGGATGAAGCGGCCCGGGCCGGCATTACGCGTACGCTTACGCGAGACTGGTTCTACCGACGTGCTTTGCACACAGGTGGCTAGCAGGTGTCAGTTTCTCCAACTTTAGTTGAACCGAGTGTGGCTACGCCCGGTCCTTGAGAAGGTTAAAACAGCACTAACTTGACGAACTATCGTTGTGGTTTTGATGCGTAGGTAAGAACGGTTCTTGCTCAGCCTGTAGCAGCCACATAAAAACTTGCAACAACAAAGTAGAGGACGTCTAACTTGTTTTTGCAGGGCATGTTGTGATGTAATATGGTCAAGTCATGATGCTATATTTTATTGTATGAGATGATCATGTTTTGTAACCGAGTTATCGGCAACTGGCAGGAGCCATATGGTTGTCGCTTTATTGTATGCAATGCAATCGTCCTGTAATTGCTTTACTTTATAACTAAGCAGCAGCGATAGTCGTAGAAGCAATAGTTGGCAAGATGACAACGATGCTATGCTGGATATCAAGGTGTCGCGCCGGTGACGATGGTGATCATGACGGTGTTTCGAAGATGGAGATCACAAGCACAAGATGATGATGGCCATATCATATCACTTATATTGATTGCATGTGATGTTTATCTTTTATGCATCTTATCTTCCTTCGATTGACAGTAGCATTATAAGATGATCTCTCACTAAATTTCAAGATAAAAGTGTTCTCCCTGAGTATGCACCGTTGCCAAAGTTCGTCGTGCCCAGACACTACATGATGATCGGGTGTGATAAGCTCTACGTCCATCTACAACGGATGCAAGCCAGTTTTGCACACGCAGAATACTCAGGTTAAACTTGACGAGCCTAGCATATGCAGATATGGCCTCGAAACACTTAGACCGAAAGGTCGAGCATGAATCATATAGTAGATATGATTGACGAGGACATCTATTGGGGGTAGGGTAACAGGCCTGACCTAAAGACCCTACCCATGGACACCGTACACTTTATACTGGGCCCCTGGGCCAAATCACCGTCCAGATGTACAGCAACTTGAAAGTCACTCGGACGGCAACAACCACTCGGAGCACGACACTTCACTCGACGAGCTCATTCCACTCGTCCGTGTAACTCACTCGGATATGCGAACACCAATAGTCAGCATGACGGTTTTGTAGTGGGCAGGTATTATGGCATTGATGCTCCACTTTGTAACACAGGGGGTGAGGGGATGGCGCACTCTATATAAGCCACCCTCACCACTAGACTAGGGGCTCTTTTCTTCCATCTCTCTCTCTTTCTCATCATTAGTCTCAGGACTACGGGGATCCGTTCCCTTTCATTGTATTCTCCGGATACATACTAAGATAAAACAAAGCCTCTCCGGAGCACGAGACGTAGGGTTGTTATCTCCACCGTGAGAGGCCCGAACTCGCTAAAACCACCGTGTCACCCATATGCATCTCGATAGATCATGCTCCTTTATCCTACCCCTCTCTTATTGTCAAAATCGTTACCACGACAATGATCAACATAGTGATGTTCACCATTGAAAACTACTCCATTTCACGTGATGATCGGTTATGGTTTAGTTGATTTGGATCACGTGATCACTTAGATGATTAGAGAGATGTCTATCTAAGTGGGAGTTCTTATGTAATGTGATTAATCGAACTTAAATTTATCATGAACTTAGTACCTGATAGTATTTCGCTTGTCTATGATTGTTGTAGATAGATGGCTCGTGTTGTTGTTCCGTTGAATTTTAATGCGTTCCTTGAGAAAGCAAAGTTGAAAGATGATGGTAGAAATTACATGGACTGAGTACATAACTTGAGGATTATCCTGCTGCACAGAAGAATCACGTCCTGGAAGCACCGCTAGGTGTCAAACCTGCTGCAGGAGCAACACCAGATGTTATGAACATCTGGCAGAGCAAAGCTGATGACTACTTGATAGTTTAGTGTGCCATGCTTTATGGCTTAGAACCGGGACTTCAACAACATTTTGAACGTCATGGAGCATATGAGATGTTCCCGGAGTTGAAGTTAATATTTCAAGCAAATGCCCGGATTGAGAGATATGAAGTCTCCAATAAGTTCTACAGCTGCAAGATGGAGGAGAATAGTTCTGTCAGTGAGCATTTACTTAGAATGTCTGGGTATAACAATCACTTGATTCAACTGGGAGTTAATCTTCCGGTTGATAGCGTCATTGACAGAATTCTTCAATCACTGCCACCAAGCTACAAGAGCTTCATGATGAACTATAATATGCAAGGGATGGAAAAGACAATTCCCGAGCTCTTCGCAATGCTAAAGGCTGCGGAGGTAGAAATGAAGAAGGAGCATCAAGTGTTGATGGTCAATAAGACCACCAGTTTCAAGAAAAAGGGCAACGGGAAAAAGAAGGGGAACTTCAAGAAGAATAGCAAACAAGTTGCTCCTCAAGAGAAGAAACCTAAGTCTGGACCTAAGCCTGAGACTGAGTGCTTCTACTACAAGCAGACTGGTCACTGAAAGCGGAACTGCCCCAAGTATTTGGCGGATAAGAAGGATGGCAAGGTGAACAAAGGTATATGTGATATACATGTTATTGATGTCACTACACCACAACACTACATTCCCAACAACCAGGTTTGTGGGGAATACAACTTCTTCCAATAGACAGTCGGTCGGGAAAAAGTATTGCCGACCAACATTGTCTGTTGGGTAAAGTCCAGACGAGAAAACCCTTTCCCGACCGACATAGCTTTCCCCACCAACTGCTTGATGGCTATGTAATATCTTTCCCGACCAACAGCCTGTTGGACCTACTATGGGCCTTTCCCGACCAACAGTCTGTTGGGGCAGCCACGGGCCTTTCCCGACCGACTATTGGATAGGGTATTCTTTCCCATCCAACAGTCTGTTGGGCCTAGCATTAGGCTTTCCCAACCGACTATCAGACGGGGTTTGTTTTGCCAACCAACAATCAGATGGGGTTTTCTTTTGCCGACAAACAGTTCATCAACATTTGTTTAGCCAACCACAACTTCAATTAACGTATGGTACTGATTGTCACATACATATAGTTCATGTGCTCTAAGCATAATCACCCAAACACCATACGTCAGGCTCACATCGGGAGCACCAAACTTTTTTTATTTCATTAACTAATTGGCATATACATACACTTCAATCTGTTCTAAACAAAACCACTAAGACACCATACATCAGGTTTACAAAAGGACAACCAAAAGATGCAAGTATGAGACATTAGTTGTACAAAATGAAAGCTAAAACATCTAGTTGACGTGGATCGTTGGCTTCATGGTTCCTTGTGAGTGTAGTCCTTCTGTTTGCTTCCTGCAAAAGTTAGCCAATTCTCAATTATAATACACTATTAGAAACTATACTACAACACGAAAATGCCAAATATACAGGATCATCGCATTCTCAAAAATATAAATATTAATAAATACAGAGAATTCAATAATCATGTGTTAACACTAATGTTGATCCTCGGTTGAGATTGTTTGCACTAATCTCAATATTTTGTATCCGCGTACTTACTTTGCTTTCGTTATGCATGTAACATAGATGGTCTAGGAGTATCTAGTTGTCAAAGCTTAAATCGAGTGGGCGGAGGAGGCGAGATACCGGGCTGTCGTGCGATGCGGCGCGCATGGTGAGATGCTGGCGGCGTGAAGCCGCGGTGCTGTGCGATGCAGCACGCCGTGTGAAGCGGCAAGGCGCTTGACGACTGGAATGGCTGGACAAATATTAGCTAGAGGAGAATAGGCAAGTTTGTTTGTTTGTTAGCTGCATGGCTGCTGACCAGGTGTGTGGCCGTTGAGTGGAGCTGCGCAAGTGGACATGCATGCATGTAGGGATTACCAAGTGCATGAGTTAGTTGTGTGAGTGGGCGTGAGTTAGTGCCTAGACGTGATGTTAGTGGCCGGATATGGCGCCTGAGTGGTGCGTGAAGGTCAGCTTCCTATGTATATATAAGTTACAATGAGAAAAGAGAAAAGAGGCTGAGAGGGCTCGAGGAAAAGGCAAGGGAAAGCTAGTTTTCTCCATGGTGAAGTGTGTGTTTTCTGCCCTGGTGTGTGTCCTTGTGTTATTGAGAGAAGATAGGAACCACAAGAGAGATGTGAGAGGAAGAAGAGGTGCTGCGGGAGGCAGCGCCAGGGGCGGAGCTACGTTGAGACCTGCAGGGGCCGTGGCCCCCCCAGGCTTTGTAAAAGATATGAAGAAACTGTTTTTGAGCCTGATTAGATTAGAGAAAATAGAGCTTTTGGCCCCCCCAAAACATGCATAATTTGCGTTTGGCCCCCCCGAAGATCTGTTCTAGCTCCGCCACTGGGCAGCGCCAACAGAGATCACCCCAGCCAGCCCACCATCTCCATAAGGAGTTGATAGGTCAGCAAAGGCGTTTGTTTCTTCTCTTTAAAAATAAGATAAATTACTCTATTGGCATAGGCAAAAAAATTGGAGTGCGCATGATCTTGAGGTAGCCGAAGAGTTTGAAGCATCTATTTGTGTTTATACAATTAATTCTGTATTATATAAATCATTGATTCTTCTGCATTTGTATTATTGTCAGCATCTCATTCTGAACGGTCTACAATTTGTGAAACCATTCTCATTGCAAAATTGCCAAAAACTAATAAGAAAACACAACCTTCTTTTTAAAGGGACCTGCTTATCCACTAACTACAGTTACCTGAATAATTTTAGCATTCAAATTAGTAGCATTACCAAGCTTGGGTTGAATAAATAATTTTATATCAATTTAATTCAAAAGGATCAATCTAATATAGTACGCATATTAAGAAGCTACATCAGTTTGCGATGAACATCATTCCTATCTGCAGCAAGAGTTTTCAATGTGCACAAACCTTGACAAATGATGTCCGGTCATCGGCTTGCCGCTCGCCAGACCAGGATGTGCGCAACTCAAAATTCCTGAACAGAAGTGGTTGCTAATCAACCAAAACAGGAGAAACAAGGATTCAGGCTAACCAGCTGAAGCAGGATAAAAGATGCACCAAAACAAGCTAGAAACGATGTACACACGTCCGCGTGCATCCTTACGAAAGGGGCACGTAGGAAGATCTCTTTATAATATGTTATGCATGTATGGATAATCATCATTCAAGTAGAGCCAACATTACACTTCTTCAACTTCTACAGCAATAATGACATTATATATTACATCACCTCTATGAAATTTACTACTGCTGAGCAAAAAGGGATTACATAATACATTTGATAGTGAGAGATTTCTTTTTACCAAAACGAATAAGAGAAAAGAATGGCGCTGAACTAAACAAAGGGCAGTGACCATAAGTTGAGTAATATTGTTAAACACGACAATCAACAAAACTCATTGGAATAAGATTTAAATTACATGGTCTAATAAGATCTCCTTATCTCGATGAATCTCAAACTAGGATTTCAATATCTCAGTAAATCTTAGATTCAGAGTTTCTAAAAGCTGCAATAATGCTTTACAAATTAGAGCTTACCTAAAAGTAAAGAATATCTTGCCCAGAAGCCGAGGTAGGGACTCATTGAGTATGAGTTTGACTATAAACTGCAAACTGTACGCTAGCTCTAATCTTGGTTGAAAGTAGCCAATTCTGAAGGCATCAGACTGTCAGCACCTGCAACATCTCAAGTAATATGAATAACAGTTTTGTGAAAATCATGTACTAACATTAAACATCAATGTTGAATTTACACAACCATACAGTCAGCAACAAAGGCATGAATGAAACAAAAAGAATGTGGCCTATCTAATAATAGTAGGAAGAGCAACATAAATCCATATTATCCTTGCAATGTGGCTTATCTAATAAAAATACGAAGAGCGAAATAAATCTATGTTCTCCCAGCATTCTATGGTGCATGTTTTGCCTTGTTTGTGAGCAGAAGAATATGCAGGCTACTGTGAAAGTTAAGCTGTGCCTAACAAATCAACATTCCAAGTTTCAGGTAGGATATGAACCAAGAAAATACTGATTTTCTATACATACATCACACTCGTGGTGATTTTCGCGAAGAGCTGCAAGCTGTTGGCGGCGTCGAATGGCTTGGGCTCCGAGTCCAGCACCGCTGCGGCAGCCTCCCACTCCGTCTAAGTGTATGGGATGCAAAGAAGAATCCTGGGAAAATATGGGATACATGAACTATTCTGGAAGTTACAGAACTATTGAATCAAATTTAAAGAGAAAATAAAACTGTAAAATCTATAGAAGCATGACTATAAATACAAACTGCTAGATATGTATTTTATCTTCATTCCAGAAAAACTGAACTAAGTTTAATATAGTCTTATGTTTGCCAGAATTCTACAATGCTTAAATAAAAGTCTGAAACATTAGTATGATTATTTGGACCTTTTGTGGAACCTGAAGCTAGTTCTCAGGGTTGTCCCTCGTCTCAAAGCACATATATGTATATACATTTTTCTATATATATAAAGTAATGATTTTTCATATGATGAATATCCTTGTATTGACCTTCAGGCACACATAGCATAATATGATAGTCTGGCAAGGGTTCAAACATCAGAAACTACAACTCACAAGCTCCAAAGTTCACAAATCAATCACAACCAGTTCATAAAAACAGTAGCTAATTAAGGTTTCCTGCAACACTACTGAAAGGAATACCTGTAGCATAGATTCTTCTTTTCAGTAATAGCATCAAGCTTGTTCTTCTCAAGTTCTCATATGCAGAAATCACACGAGATGTACCTCTTAGACTGCATTTCCGGCTACCCCATTAGCAGATAGAGCCCCTGTTTTTGATGCTCTGCTTGTTGCTTGAGCTCGAGCTCACATCCAAAACGCTGCTTGCTGGATAAAAGTACTATTCCAAGTCATGGCTGATCCGAACGGAAAAGAGAAAAGCCAATAAATCAACTAACGGCAGCACCGATTGGGTATGGGCGGAGAGGGGGAGGAGAGTGAAAAGAACACTCACCACCGGCGGGAGGGGAATCACCAGCAGTCAACGACCAGATCCTTCTTCGAACGAACCGGCGAGCGCAGATCGGAGGAAGACCATGGCGTGGCCGCGGTGGTGGCGGCCCCTGGGTGACGACTGATGAGAGAGGGCGCGAGTGCTCTCTCTCGCAGGTGACCCACCTCTCCCTCCCTCCCTCCCTCTCTCAGCCCTGGATCTGAGAGGGATGGTGGCGTCCACCACCGCGCCTTGGCCTCTCCCCGAACTCCAGCGAAGGGTTAGTAGTGTTCGGGGCCTAAGCAGTGGGGGTGCAGGAGGATGAAGGAGACAGGTGACGGCGTGCTAGGGACGGCGGGCGGTTGGCGGCGTGCGGGCGGCGGCGGAGGAGTGCGTGAGAGGATTTAGGTTTGGGGGATTTGGAATTGGTCGTGGCACTTGTCGAAGGCCGAATGAAAAAATAGGATGGAGGCTTGGCGCTAAGTTTTTGGCCCGCGCGCGCAAAGACGGGCCGGCCCAATTGGCAATGAATAGTCGGTCGGCATTAATCCTCGACCAACAGTCTGATGAAGATATAAGCTATCCCGACCAATAGTCCAACGTGAAACATCCAAGTATTGCTGACCGACAGTTGGACACAATACATCAGTATTACCGACCAACAGTTAGATAGAAGTTTTCCCCACCAACAGTCTGTTGGCAAAATTGACTTTTCCCGACACACATCGGTAGGCAAATCTAGTCCGTGGTGTAGTGTGTGTACCTTACCAGAGCTCGCAGTAGCACCTGGGTATTTGATACTGGTTCTGTTGCTAATATTTGCAACTCAAAACAGAGACTACAGATTAAGCGGACACTGGCTAAGGACGGGGTGACGATGCGTGTGGGAAATGGTTCCAAAGTCGATGTGATCGCCGTCGGCACGCTACCTCTACATCTACCTTCGGGATTAGTTTTAGACCTGAATAATTGTTATTTGGTGCCAGTGTTGAGCATGAACATTATATCTGTATCTTGTTTGATGCGAGACGGTTATCTATTATATACTTAAAACGATAGAAAAGTAATGGTCCAAATTAAGTTATAGCTAGCGAACGACCCAGATTATCTAGAGTCTTTTTTTTTTTGGCGCTTAGATTACCCAGAGTTGTACGTGCCAAAAGGATGCAAAGTTTCGTTTGGAAAATAGAAGACCGAAGACATTACAGGCGTGTATGTTTAGGACAAGGATACGGCCGGAGACTTCAGATTTCCTAAAGTTGTACGGCTCAGAAGTACGTGCTAAGCCGGAGACTTCAGATTTCCTAGAGTTGTACGGCTAAAAGTACGTGCTAAAGGATGCAGCTATTCTCTCTTTAAAAAATAGAGTGCAGCTATTTGGAAAAGTGAGACCGAATACATGTACTGTGTACTGCACGTGTTTAGGGGAAGGAAAAGATGCATCCATGCATTGAAGTGGTCACTTTCCCACGTTGTGATAACATGCATGCACACAACATCAATATATCTCAAGCGACAAGTCTAGGACGCAGTTAAAACAATGTATATCAGTGTGCACTGCACGTGACCGAGATTTCAAGCAACATGAACGAAGAAAAAAAACTAATCATCATAGGAAATATAGGATTTTTTAAGGCTGCAGACTTTGCCGCTCTAGTGATTTTTTAAGCTAATACAAAAAGATAAATAAAGAACACGTACTACTAATCCAGCCAAGTTGTATAGTCTATTGTGAATCCAACAAGTAGGCTAGATTGCATGATTAAGTGAGTCAGCGACATGTCAAATTAGTACGTGCTCTATATTTTGAGTGAAAAAGGACTACGGGAGTATAGCACATAAGCAGGTTCTACCCACAAGCTAAAAGTTACTCCGTCCGATTTAAAATAAGTGTCGTACTTAGGCTATGTATGCAAGCTGTAGGTACATACGTGGCTCATGCACTTTTAAATAGAGATCTCTTTCATTGGTCCAAATGGGCTTTAAATTATCTACTCGCATGCTTCTATAACCAGGATATTTGTTGGATCTACCATGAGAATTTGTTTTACAAACGCATTGTAGGTAAAACTCTTAACTATTTTATAGATAAAAGAAGGCAACTAAGTTCGGAGTAATAAGCGAAACATGATTAGTGTTTTGTTGTCACGCCCAATATGCGATACTATCCTAAAAATACTCGAAGGTCCCACCAAGGATAGAACCGCATAGTGATACGCTTTTGCAAGGTGGATATCATTACATCAACATTACATAATAGATAGGGATACATACAAAAGGGCATACAATGCCACACGAATACACCATCATCTTACATAAGAGCACCATCCGACTACGGATGAAACACAAACAGAAACTCAAACGACATCCACCCTGCTAGCCCAGGCTGCCGACCTAGAACCTATCCCCTGATCGAAGAAGAAGCAGAAGAAGAACTCCAAAACAAGCAAACATCGCTCTCACGTCATGATCATCGCATAAACCTGTACCTGCAACTATTGTTGTAGTAATCTGTGAGCCACGAGGACTCAGCAATCCCTTTACCATGGGTATCAAGACTAGCAAAGCTTAATGGGTAAGAAAGGGGTAAGGTGGTGAGGTTGCAGCAGCGACTTAGCATGATATGGTGGCTAACATACACAAATAAGAGCGAGAAAAGAACAAACGGAACGGTCGTGAAGCTAGCAATGATCAAGAGGTGATCCTGAACTCCTACTTACGTCAAACATAATCCAAAACCGTGTTCACTTCCAGGACTCCGCCGAGAAGAGACCACCACGGCTACACACGCGGTTGATGTGTTTTAATTCAGATCTGGTGTCAACTTATCTACAACCGGACATTAACAAATTCCCATCTGCCACATAGCCGCGGGCACGGCTCTCGAAAGTTTATACCCTGCAGGGGTGTCCCAACTTAGCCCATCACAAGCTCTCACGGTCAACGAAGGATATTCCTTCTCCCAGGAAGACCCGACCAGTCTCGAAATCCCGGTTTACAAGACATTTTGACAATGGTAAAAACAAGACCAGCAAAGCCGCCCGATGTGTCGACAATCCCGATAGGAGTCGCACGTATCTCGTTCTCAGGACACACTGGATAAGCGAAGCGTACAGGTACCGACATAAACCAAGTTGCCAAGGGATGGTCCCGCACGGTTCTCTAGTTTGGACCAACACTTAGACAAGCATTGCCCGGGGGGGGGGGGTTAAATAAAGATGACCCTCGGGTTACTTACTCCCAAGGGAAAGGTATAGGTGGTAGGCAAATGGTAAAACCAATGTTGGGCCTTGCTGAAGGAGTTTTATTCAAGGCGAACTGTCAAGGGGGTCCCATAAATCACCCAACCGCGTTAGGGACGCAAAATCCGGGAACATAATACCGATATGACGGAAACTAGGGCGGAAAGAGTGGAACAAAACACCAGGCATAAGGCATAATGCAAACTGGAGCTATAGTACACTCGAAAGAACAAAAAAGTATATGCATGTATCTCCAATATGGACAAGACATGCATATCATGATGCCAGAACAATGTGCCTTCGATGCCAACCTGCTACCGATAAGTAAAATAGTGTCTATCATGCGAGTTAAGGAGGAAAAAATTCATTTTGACATATGATGTGAACCATGTAGCAAGTTATTTCAGTTACGTTAAAAAATATATAAATCAATCACCATAAAAACATGTGCATGACAATAAAGGGAAAATTATGATTATACTAAGTGAGAGTTGTTGTTTCTTGCATGTTTCTTGGGTATGCGACAAAAGCAATTTGACTAAGACATCATTCCTTGAAGCATCTAGATGTAATGGTGCAGTTAGAAACATAACATAAAGTATAGTATAACCTGTCTTTAAAATTTGAAGTAGTGAGTAGAATGCATACCTCATTAACATTAAAATTTAATTAAGAGGAATTTTCTTCTGAAAATTATAGTTGTGAAGACAGATGGAAAGGATGAGGAGTAAAATAGAAAAGGTCAAAGATTATTATAAAATATTTGGTTTTGAATGAATGGATGCGGGTCCCAATGCCATCCGTCTACCATTGTTGTTGTTAGAAAACAAAATAGCATTGTCAGAGACATAATGCATACTCCATCAAATACCAAGAATGCATTGGTTTTTACAATCACTTTTTATAATCTCAACTATTTTCATTCTAATACAACATTGAAATATAAATCAAATGGCAGTTTGCAACAGAGTACATAACAACATATAGTAAATCTGCCGCGCAAATACGTGGGTCACCCAGCTAGTTCATTTAAATCTGAGAAATAATGGTTTTTTTGAGGAATTAGCGACAGTGAGAGAGGCTCCCACTGACTTTGTATTACTCACAACATAACAGTTACAAGTGTGTTACAATGGGTTTTAGGCCCCCCGGCCGTAAGTGTTGAAGAAGCAAAACTAGCTGTCCAAATTTTCAATGAAGTCAGAGAGAAAAGGATGAACTTTCTCAGGACAGTTATGGATCACCAAACCCAACAGAAGTTTGAACCTAGCCAACCATGCCACGAACGAGCTCGGGATCCCCCTGAAATGTTGGTTGTTTCTTTCCATCCACAGGCTCCAAGCAGCAAGCAGGAAGATATCCATGAAAAGCGGCCGACGCTGGCTCTCTCTCCCAGCATGCAAGATGGCTAGCCTATTGGTTCCTCCTGGCCAGGTCAGACCAACCTTACTCCAGAATTGTTTGGCAAAAGGGCACTCGAAGAAGAGATGTTCCACGGTTTCCTCTGGCGGGTTTTGGCAGAGCATGCAAGTGTAGTTGCCCCCGGCTATAGCAAAGTGCCGCCTCTTCAGCATGTTCCTGGTGTTCAAATGATCGACCATAAGCAGCCACCCAAACATCTTGAACTTGATCGGGCATTTGGCTTTCCATAGCCAACCAAAGGCCTCATCAGCTTTCACCTGCTTGAAACAGTGGTTTTAGTACTTCTTTGAAGAATAACGTCCTAGTTCACAGACCCAAACGTCGGGCGAACCGTATTCCAGACAAACATGCGAGTACCCTTGCTGTATCTCTCTTATCTCCTCCCTAGCCTGGGCCGAAAGAGGCAGACTGAATATCATGGCTGGATCAGTGGTCCTGAGAACCCTAGCAACGGAGTCATCCTCGTTCAGAGCATAAGAGAAGGCTCGCGGATGCGTGTCCAACAGTGCAGAGCCAGTGTCACTAAACCAGACATCTTTCCAAAACAAAGAGCTGCATCCATCCCCGGGGATGACCCTGGCGACCCCACGGAAGGTTCCACTGAGCTGCATTACGTCTTTCCACCAGAAGGAACCCATTAGCTCAGTGGCGTGCGGCACCTTGTTCGGATAGTACGCCTCCCAGACTAGCTGAACCCAGGGCACATCCTCACGATTGTAGAACTTGAATAAGTACTTTAGGAGAAGCGCGGCATTTTGTATCTTGATATCAATAACACCGAGGCCACCACACCGTTTGGGTCGATAGACAAGCTCCCAGGCAGCAAGGGAGTTGGCTTTGATCCCATCGTCAGAATTTTTTGCCTAGAGGCAGTAGCGGCGCAGTTTGTGAAGGTGCTCAACCACTTTAGGGTGTAGCTTGATCGTGCACATTGCATAGATCAGCATGGAGGTGATCACCGAATTGACTAGCGTCAATTTGGCCCCCGACGACATCAGCGATAGGGCAGTGGATGTTTTCCTCTCAACCGAGTGTACCAATGGCATGAGATCAAGAACACTTGGCCTAGTCGTCCCCATGGGGAGACCAAGGTAAGTGAACGGCAGGGTGCCAACAGAGCAGCCAAACATCCCTGCCAACCCACTAGCATGCTGGTGATCGGCATTAATGGGTATGAGGGTCGATTTGTGGAAGTTGATCTTGAGTCCCACCGAGGCCGCATAATCCTCCAAAATAAGTTTCATGCGGGCGGCCTGTGAGGGACAAGCTTGCATAACCAGGATTGTGTCGTCAGCGTATTGCACCACCAGGAAGTCACCCGCATTTTCACGAGGAATAGGAAGCTCCAGCAAACCCTGAGTGTACGCGTCATTGATGGCAGCTTGGAGTAGATCAGCCGCAAGGACAAAGATCATTGGTGAGAGAGGGTCACCCTGTCTCACGCCGCACTTGCATTTGAATTTCCGACCAGGAACACCATTTAAGAGAACTGACGAAACTCCCGAGCCAAAGATCGTTTCCATCCAGCCTAGCCACCTATCATCAAAACCCATGTGTTTCATAATATCCAGCATGGGGGCATGTTCAATCGTATCAAAGGCCTTGGCAAAATCAAGCTTAAGTAATACAATCTCTCTCCCAGACGAGTGGCATTGATGAATATATTCGTACGACCACGCGAGACAATCCTGGATGGTCCTACCTTTGATAAATCCATATTGGTTCCTGTGTATGATTTTTAGAATGACTTTCTGCAGCCGGTTCGCCAAGATCTTTGTAATGATTTTCAGACAACAATTCAGTAAGGTAATTGGTCTGAAATCATTAGCCATTTCCGGAGAGGATATTTTTGGAATCAGGGTGATATATCCCTCACTAATGCTAGTGATGTCAAGTCCCCCAGCATGGAAAGCGTGACAGAGGTCATAGAAATCTGACTTGATGATTTGCCAGCACTTCTTAAGAAAGCAACCATTAAAACCATCCGGGCCGGGGGCTCTGTCATTCGGCATTTCCTTAACAACAGCATCTATTTCATCAGTAGAGAAGGGCGCACTCAGTTGGTCCAGCCCATCAATCATGCGGATGATCCTAGAGAGATCAAATTTCATGCTGGTAGGTTTAGAAGAACCCAAACGATCCTTGTATGTATTGAACAGGACCCCCTCTTTGCCAGCATGATCATGAATTTCGACCTCCCCAACTCTGAGAAATAATGGTTGTTCTATTTATATGAGTAATATCTTTTATGGTCATGCACCCTTAAAGAGTGGTCTATTTTTGATGAATCTCGATAGTAGTGATACACATATTCATAGTGTTGAAGCCAAAAGATGCAGAGTTGATAATGATAGTGCAACTTATTTTTGGCACTGCCATTTAGGTCATATTGGTGTAAAGCGCATGAAGAAACTCCATACTGATGGACTTTTGGAATCACTTGATTATGAATCACTTGGTACTTGCGAACCATGCCTCATGGGCAAGATGACTAAAACGCCGTTCTCCGGAACTATGGAGCGAGCAACTAATTTGTTGGAAATCATACATACTGATGTGTGTGGTCCAATGAATGTTGAGGCTTGCGGCGGATATCGTTATTTTCTCACCTTCACAGATGATTTGAGCAGATATGGGTATATCTACTTGATGAAACATAAGTCTGAAACATTTGAAAAGTTCAAAGAATTTCAGAGTGAAGTTGAAAATCATCGTAACAAGAAAATAATGTTTCTACGATCTGATCGTGGAGGAGAATATTTGAGTTACGAGTTTGGTTTAAATTTGAAGCAAAGCGGAATAGTTTCGCAACTCACGCCACCCAGAACACCACAGCGTAATGGTGTGTCCGAACGTCGTAATCGTACTTTACTAAATATGGTGCGATCTATGATGTCTCTTACTAATTTACCGCTATCATTTTGGGGTTATGCTTTAGAGACAACCGCATTCACGTTAAATAGGGCACCATCAAAATCCGTTGAGACGACGCCTTATGAACTGTGTTTTGGCAAGAAACCAAAGTTGTCGTTTCTTAAAGTTTGGGGCTGCGATGCTTATGTGAAAAAGCTTCAACCTGATAAGCTCGAACCCAAATCGAAGAAATGTGTCTTCATAGGATACCCAAAGGAAACTGTTGGGTACACCTTCTATCACAGATCCGAAGGCAAGACATTTGTTGCCAAGAATGGATCCTTTCTAGAGAAGGAGTTTCTCTCGAAAGAAGTGAGTGGGAGGAAAGTAGAACTTGATGAGGTAACTGTACCTGCTCCTTTATTGGAAAATAGCTCATCACAGAAACCGGTTCCTCTGACGACTACACCAATAAGTGAGGAAGCTAATGATGTTGATCATGAAACTTCAGATCAAGTTACTACAGAACCTCATAGGTCAACCAGAGTAAGATCCGCACCAGCGTGGTACGGTAATCCTATTCTGGAGGTCATGTTACTTGACCATGGCAAACCTACGAACTATGAGGAAGCAATGATGATCCCAGATTCCGCAAAATGGCTTGAGGCCATGAAATCTGAGATGGGATCCATGCAGGAGAACAAAGTGTGGACTTTGGTTGACTTGCCCGATGATCGGCAAGCCATCGAGAATAAATGTATTTTCAAGAAGAAGACTCACGCTGATGGTCATGTTACTATCTACAAAGCTCGACTTATTGTGAAAGGTTTTCGACAAGTTCAAGGGGTTGACTACGATGAGACTTTCTCACCCGTAGCGATGCTTAAGTCTGTCCGAATCATGTTAGCAATTTCCGCATTTTATGATTATGAAATTTGGCAAATGGATGTCAAAACTGCATTCCTGAATGGATTTATGGAAGAAGAGTTGTATATGATGCAACCAAAAGGTTTTGTCGATCCAAAGGATGCTAACAAAGTGTGCAAGCTCCAGTGATCCATTTATGGACTGGTGCAAGCCTCTCGGAGTTGGAATAAACTCTTTGATAGTGTGATCAAAGCATATGGTTTTATACAGACTTTTGGAGAAGCCTGTATTTACAAGAAAGTGAGTGGGAGCTCTGTAGCATTTCTAATATTATATGTGGACGACTTATTATTGATTGGAAATGATAGAGAATTTCTGGATAGCATAAAAGGATACTTGAATAAAAGTTTTTCAATGAAAGACCTCGATGAAGCTGCTTACATATTGGGCATCAAGATCTATAGAGATAGATCAAGATGCTTAATTGGACTTTCGCAAAGTACATACCTTGATAAAGTTTTGAAAAAGTTCAAAATGGATAAAGCAAAGAAAGGGTTCTTGATTGTAATACAAGGTGTGAAATTGAGTCAGACTCAATGCTCGACCACTGCAGAAGATAGAGAGAAAATGAAAGAAGTTCCCTATACTTCAGCCATAGGCTCTATAATGTATGCAATGCTGTGTACCAGGCCTGATGTGTGCCTTGCTATTAGTTTAGCAGGGAGGTACCAAAGTAATCCAGGAGTGGATCACTGGACGGCGGTCAAGAACATCCTAAAATACCTGAAAAGAACTAAGGATATGTTTCTCGTTTATGGAGGTGACAAAGAGCTAGTCGTAAATGGTTACGTAGATGCAAGCTTTGACACTGATCCGGACGATTCTAAATCGCAAACCGGATACGTGTTTATATTGAATGGTGGAGCTATGAGTTGGTGCAGTTCTAAACAAAGCGTCGTACCGGGATCTACATGTGAAGTGGAGTACATAGCTGCTTCGGAAGCAGCAAATGAAGGAATCTGGATGAAGGAGTTCATATCCGATCTAGGTGTCATACCTAGTGCACCGGGTCCAATGAAAATCTTTTGTGACAATAGTGGTGCAATTGCCTTGGCAAAGCAATCCAGATTTCACAAGAGAACCAAGCACATCAAGAGATGCTTCAATTCCATCCGGGACCAAGTCCAGGTGGGAGACATAGAGATTTGCAAGATACATATGGATCTGAATGTTGCAGACCCGTTGACTAAGCCTCTTCCACGAGAAAAACATGATCAACACCAAGGCTCCATGGGTGTTAGAATCATTACTGTATAATCTAGATTATTGACTCTAGTGCAAGTGGGAGACTGAAGGAAATATGCCCTAGAGGCAATAATAAAGTTATTATTTATTTCCTCATATCATGGTAAATGTTTATTATTCATGCTAGAATTGTATTACCCGGAAACATAATACATGTGTGAATACATAGACAAACATAATGTCACTAGTATGCCTCTACTTGGCTTGGATCACATCATTAGGAGAATGATGTGATTGACTTGACCCATTCTGTTACCTTAGCACTTGATCGTTTAGTATGTTGCTATTGCTTTCTTCATGACTTATACATGTTCCTATGACTATGAGATTATGTAACTCCCGCTTACCGGAGGAAAACTTTGTGTGCTACCAAACATCACAACGTAACTGGGTGATTATAAAGGTGCTCTACAGGTGTCTCCAAAGGTACTTGTTGAGTTGACGTATTTCGAGATTAGGATTTGTCACTCCGATTGTCGGTGAGGTATCTCTGGGCCCTCTCGGCAATGCACATCACTATAAGCCTTGCAAGCAATGTAGCTAATGAGTTAGTTACGGGATGATGCATTACGTAACGAGTAAAGAGTCTTGCCGGTAACGAGATTGAACTAGGTATTGAGATACCGACGATCGAATCCCACGCAAGTGACATACCGATGACAAATGGAACAACGTATGTTGTTAGGCGGTTTGACCGATAAAGATCTTCGTAGAATATGTAGGAGCCAATATGAGCATCCATGTTCCGCTATTTGTTATTGACCGGAAATGTGTCTCGGTCATGTCTACATAGTCCTCGAACCCGTAGGGTCCGCACGCTTAAAGTTTCAATGACGATTATATTATGAGTTTATGAGTTTTGATGTACCGAAGGTTGTTCGGAGTCCCAGATGTGATCACGGACATGACGTGGAGTCTCGAAATGGTCGAGACATGAAGATCGATATATTGGACGACTATATTTGGACACCAGAAAAGTTCCGGGTGAGATTGGAACAATACCGGAGCTCCGAGAGGTTATCAGAACCCACCGGGAGGTATATGGGCCTTAATGGGCCTTAGTGGAAAGGTGGGGAAAGGAGCAAGGGAGGGGGCGCCCCCCCAAGCCCAATCCGAATTGTAAGGGGGGCCGGCCCCCCCTTTCCTTCCTCCCTCCTTCCTCTTCCTTTCCTCTCCCTCTCCTAATAGGAAAGGGATGAGTCCTACTCCCGGTGGGAGTTGGACTCCCCCCCTAGGGCGCACCTCTCCCCTTGGCCGGCCCCCTCCTCCACTCCTTTATATACGGGGGAGGGGGAAGCCCATAGACACAACAATTGATCATTAATCTCTTAGCCGTGTGCGGTGCCCCCCTCCACCATAGTCCTCCTCGATAATATCGTAGCGGTACTTAGGCGAAGCCCTGCGATGGTAGAACATCATCATCGTCAGCACGCCGTCGTGCTGACGGAACTCTCCCTCAACACTTAGCTGGATCCGAGTTCGAGGGGCGTCATCGAGCTGAACGTGTGCAAGAACTCGGAGGTGCCGTGCTTTCGGTGGTTGATTGATCAGGCCGTGAAGACGTACAACTACATCAACCGCGTTGTGCTAACGCTTCCGCTTTCGGTCTACGAGGGTACATGGATGACACTCTCCACTCTCGTTGCTATGCATCACCATGATCCTGTGTGTGCGTAGGAATTTTTTTGAAATTACTACGTTCCCCAACAATAGTTCCTATTTGCAACAATAAGAACATCATTTATCATTCCCATAGGCTTTTTAATGGTGGCATCCGCAAGGTGCAAATTTAAAGAGCAATCATCAAGATCATGGAAACCTAGAATATCAGATAAAGTTTTGGGAATTGTGGAAACACTAGCACCCAAATCACATAAAGCATAACACTCATGGTCTTTAATTTTAATCTTTATAGTAGGTTCCCACTCATCATAAAGTTTTCCAGGTATAGAAACTTCCAAATTAAGTTTTTCATCATAAGATTGCATGAAGGCATCAACAATATGTTTGGTAAAGGCTTTATTTTGACTATAAGCATGAGGAGAATTTAAAACTGATTGCAACAAGGAAATACAATCTTCTAAAGAACAATTATCATAATTAAATTCCTTGAAATCCAAGATAGTGGGTTCTTTGCTATTTAAAGTCTTGACCTCTCCAATCCCACTTTTACCAAATTTAGCATCAAGATCTAAAAACTCCGAATCACCGGGACGCCTTTTAACTAAAGTTGACTCATCTCTAGTCCAATCATTATTAAGATTCACATTGCAAAGCAGAGATTTAATAGGGGACACATCAATAACTTTTAGATCTTCATCATTATTTTCATGGAAACTAGAAGAACACGCCTTTACAAAGCAATCTTTGTTAGCATGCAATCTCGCAGTTTTTTCTTTGCACTCATCAATGGAAATTCAGCTTTGAGAGATTCATTGATATCATGCTTAGGAGGAGTAGATCTAACTTTCAAAGAATCAACATCAAGCGAAAGTCTATCAACGTTCCTAGTCAAAGCATCAACTTTAAGCAATTTTTCTTCAAGCAAGGCATTAAAATTCTTTTGAGAGACCATAAATTCTTTAACACTATTCTCAAAATCAGAGGGCATCTTATTATAATTGCCATAAGAATTATTGTAGGAATTTCCATAATTATTAGAGGAGTTACTAGGGAACGGTCTAGGACTAAAGTTTCCTCTATAAGCATTGTTACCAAAATTATTCCTACCAACAAATTTCACATCCATAGATTCATTATTATTCTCAATCAAAGTAGACAAAGGCAAATCATTGGGATCAATAGGAGCACTCTTAGTAGAAAATAATTTCATAAGTTCATATATCTTTCCACTCAAAACATTAATTTCTTCTATAGCATGCACTTTTTTACTAGTAGATCTTTCGGTGTGCCATTGAGAATAATTCGCCATAATATTATCAAGTAGTTTAGTGGCTTCTCCTAAGGTGATTTCCACAAACATGCCTCCCGTGGCCGAATATAAAAGATTTCTAGAAGCAAAATTCAATCCGGCATAAAAATTTTGTATGATCATCCATAAATTCAAATCATGAGTAGGGCAATTGTGAATCATCAATTTCATTCTTTCCCAAGATTGGGCAACATGCTCATGATCAAGTTGTTTAAAATTCATAATTTCGTTCCTAAGAGAGATGATCTTAGCGGGAGGAAAATACTTAGAGATAAAAGCATGTTTGCACTTATTCCATGAATCAATACTATTCTTAGGCAAATACGAAAACCAAACTTTAGCACAATCTCTAAGTGAAAACGGAAATAACCTCAATTTAACAATATAATTATCCGTGTCTTTCTTCTTTTGCATCTCACACAAATCAACAAAGTTGTTTAGATGGGTAGCGGCATCTTCACTAGGAAGGCAGGAGAATTGATCTTTCATAACAAGATTCAACAAAGAAGCATTGATTTCACAAGACTCAACATCATTAAGAGGAGCAATCGCAGTACTAAGGAAATCATTATTAATTGTATTGGAAAAGTCACACAATTTGGTATTGTCTTGCGCCATCGCGACAAGCAATCCAACACACAAGCAAACAAAAAGGCAATCTAAAGAGAGAGCAGATTGGGAAAGAGAGGGCGAATAAAACGGCAAGGGTGAAGTGGGGGAGAGGAAAATGAGAGGCAAATGGCAAATAATGTAAATGTGAGGGAGATGAGTTTGTGATGGGTACTTGGTATGTCTTGACTTGAGAGAAGACCTCCCCGACAACGGTGCCAGAAATCCTTCTTGCTACGTCTTGAGCTTGCGTTGGTTTTCCTTGAACAGGAAAGGGTCATGCAACAATAGTAGCATAAGTATTTCCCTCAGTTTTTGAGATCCAAGGTATCAATCCAGTAGGAGTTCCTCAAAAGTCCCACGCACCTACACAAACAAACAAGAACTCGCAACCAACGCAATAAAGGGGTTGTCAATCCCTTCACGGCCACTTGCGAAAGTGAGATCTGATAGAGATAATATGATAAGATAAATATATTTTTGGTGGGATATAGATTGGAAAAGTAAAGATGCAAATAAAAGTAGATTGAAAGCTTATATGATAAGAGATAGACCCGAGGGCCATAGGTTTCACTAGTGGCTTCTCTCAAGATAGCATAAGTATTATGGTGGGTGAACAAATTACTGTCAAGCAATTGATAGAAAAGCGAATAATTATGAGATTATCTAGGCATGATCATTGTCGGGGAAGCTGATCCACGAACACCTATGGGACTAGCGGACCGAGCCTCTTTCGGTTCGGCAGGGGGCGGAGATCGCACGAAGAGCGGATCGAGGCGAAGCACACGAGTAGTTTACCCAGCTTCGGAGCTCTCCGGAGAGATAACACTCCTATTGCTGCATGTCTGAGTATATTGAGTTCTTGCTCGGGAGCGCTGAGTGCTACAGTACACACTAGCTGCTAACGAGACCGAGCGTGAGTGTTTTTCTGCCTTCGAACCCCCTTCTCTATTGCGCATGGGCCTCCTTTTATATGCTCAAGGGGTCTCCGACAGGTGGCAACATAGACAAGGGTAAAAATGGAAAAGGAATTGCGGTTGGTACAACTACCTGTACAGTGTATCCTACCTAACCCTGACGACATGGGACAAAGGCATTAAATGCCTGTCTGCGTCGCCCAAACAATGCAGAAAGGGACCGTCAGGGACGCCACCGCTTGCCACGATGGCAATCTTGTCAGCGTCACTTGCCACCGCGCACCGCTGGCCGCACAGCCTCCTGCCACACGCGCCTGGAGAGGTCCCAGGGCGACACGTTGGTGGATGTGCTGGAGCGCGGGTACAGGGTGGTAGTTTGCCGCGGCAAGCGCCTTGCCGCGGTCGTTGTCTTGTCGTGTCTGGAAGCTTGTCGTTCACCGGGTCTTGCCGGGACGCGTGGCGCGTCGCGGCAAGTTCCTTGAGATGCCTTGGTTGGCCTTCCTGGTAAGCTCCTCTTGCCGGGGCCTTGCCTCCCTGGCTTGAATACTTTGTTCTTGAATGGCTCCAAAGGAACCACAGAGGACCTTGGCGGTCACCCGTCAAGCCTTGCCGCGGGGTGCTGCGACTTCCCGTGCACAAGTTCGAGATACTAGGGTACCCCTACTCTAGTACACCGACAGGAGCCCCCGGGCCTGGGCCACACACGATGCCGAGCGCTATTGGGCCAAGCCCAAAATAGGGCACGGGCACACGCGGCCTGGGTTACGCCGTATCTCACTCTATACCCACCGCACCCTCCTCGAACGGCACGCTTCGAATGCGGCGTCGTGGGAGAGATCGTGGGTGGTTTCTTTATTCGGAAAGGCGGAACGGCCGCCCCCTCCCTCTTTATAAGCAGGGGAAACAGGGGCAGTTCGCCCATCTCGCCGGTTGCTACTCCAATCTCAGAAAACTCCGCCGCCCCCCTTCTTCCCAAAGCTGAAAGAGAGCAGCGCTCCGCCCCCCATCGCCACCAGCATCACCAACGCCGTCGATCTCCCCCACCACCTCCGCCATGGCTCCGAAAGCCGACAAGGGGAAGGTCGTGAAGTCGGCCGAGGCGCAGCGGCTCGCGGCGCTGCGAAAGGAGCGGGCAATCTCCCCCCCCCCCCCAGCTCACCGCGAAGGAGCTGAGGGAGTACTACTACCTCTTCTGGTCGACGGAGACGCGAGCGCACCCGCGTACGAAGGTACTCCCAGCTGCCGCTTCGGAACTGGCTCCGAATGGATACCCTTTCTTCGCGCTGTTCTTCTACTACGGGCTCTGCCCGCCTTTCTCTGAATTTTTCTGCGATATCATGAACACCTACGGGTTCCGCCTCCTTGACTTCACCCCCAACGCCGTTCTGACCATGGCAGTTTTCGCACATCTCTGCGAAAACTTTGTTGGAGTCTATCCAAATGTAGCTCTTTTCCTCCACTTCTTTATGCCCCGAGTTGAGAGAGGGGAGCCTTTATCCGGAGGAATCGCCTGGATCTCGAGAGCTGGCAAGAAGGAAGCTTATCTGGAGGGAGAGCTCTGCAGCAAGTGGGAGGAATGGAGAGCATAATGGTGCTAGATTGTCGAGGAGAACCCGCAGCCATTTACCGCCCAGCGCCAAGCCCCAATAGCGCGCGGCAATGAATGGAGCAACGTGGCCCCGGAAGACGATAGGCTGAAGATTGCCGTCACCCGGATCCTACGCCTCAGGCTTGCCGGGCTCACCGTAGGCGTCGTTGGTGCAGATTTTCTTCGCCGCCTCATCGCCCCCCTGCAGGGGAGGAGGAGACCCGCGTGGGAGTTCCAGAACGTGGCGGATATCATGAGGCTGCGCCCGGGCCTCAACTTCAACTTCACTGTCCTGGAACTGGATGCGATGATCCTGGAACTGTTCAAGCGCGATCCTCAGCATCCCGAAGCGTTCATGTTGCCGAGGGGCATCGTTCCGCTGTGCAACAACTCCTCGCTCGACCGCATCCGTGCAATGATGCCGCTGTGCGATTCGCATGGAATTGTCCCAACCTGGCAAGAGCCTGCAGATGACGTCGTGCGGGATTTCTTTGACGGCTTGGTAGAAGTGCCGGTCCGCTCCGATGAACAGAAGAGCCTTACTCGCGACACCACTGATGCCGAGATGCAGCGCATCGCCACTAGGCTGGAAGAGGCGGCAGCAGCCGCTGCCGCGGGTGAGTTTGGATTCACCGTGGAGGAGGCAGAGGCAGCAGAGGCGGCAAGCCTTGTCGAGCGAGAGGAGCTTGCCAGCGAGGAAGAGATTGTCGGGCCTGAAGCTGAGTCGAGCGAGCCCGCCGAAGGCGCGAGCGACTCGTTGAAGATCGGCTCCTCCTCCTCCCCACCTTTAGCTAGCTCGCCGCAAGCGGAGCCCCCAGCTCCACCAAGAAGGCGTCTCCGCAAGGCCGGGGACGTAGCGGGGCGGCAGACGAGTCAACAGCCGCCGTGCCGTGCGAAACGCTCTACCGCGGCAAGCACTATTGCCGCGGGAGCGCCTCACGCCGCTGCGGCAACTGGAGCGGGGCCTTCCCGGTCCACCGCTACTGCTCCTGCCAAGCGGACAAGGGAACCTACTCCTCTGCCTCGTCGCACCGGAGGCGAGCCGGACTTCGATCTCTCCACGCTCAGCTCCGATGAGGAAGAAGAAGAGTAAGATTCCTTGCTGTACTTGTAGTTCTTCAATTCTTGCTGTTTTGTCTTGTATCTGATTTGCTTTACTCCGAACCCATTCCTTTCCAGGACTCTGGCCCAGAGAGCGGCGAAGAGAGCCAAGGTCCCGGTGATTGTCATCGAGGACGAACCCACCGCGGCAGCAGGGGCCGTGTCCGAGACCACCTTGCCGGAGCCGGCAACTTTTCCCCAAAGCATCCCCCAGCGCAGCCCCCAGCGTAAGTATATGGTTTACTTCCTGCTGTCAGGTGCGCATGGGTGCTCTTTCTTTGCTGATATCTGACTATTGGTTTGTGTAGGAGCAGAGCAGCCTCACCAGGAGTGCCCGGAAGCCGCTCCCGAAATGCCATCTGCTTCGACTACACCGCCAAGGGAGGATTCCCCGGCAAGGGAGCGTTCTCCGGCAAGGGAGAATTCTCCGGCAAGGGACAGTTCTCCGGCAAGGGAGAATTCTCCGGCAAGGGGCAGTTCTCCGGCAAGGGGCTGCACTGGCGACCCTCCGGTGGTTGAGACCATGACTGCAGATCCTAGTACAGGTAATCCTCTTGCTTGAAAACTTCCCTTGGGTTCTTCTTCTTCTGATTTTCTTTTTGGATATTTGCTTGACTTTTCTCCTTTTCCCGTTCGTCAGATCCATCTGCGACGGAGCCGATGGAAACCGAGGTCGCCGGCGAGGAGAACGCGCGCAGCAATACCGACGACGCCGTTGCCACCGAAGGAGAAGCCGGTGCTGATGATCCCGCCGGCGAAGAGGCCGCCAAAGCTGCCGCCGCAGAAGCTGGCGAGGGATCCGGTGATCGCACTGACGGCCCCGAGGCCGCAGGAGCGTCAGGCGCTACGCCGACCGCCGATCCTTCCGCCGCTGCTGCAGCGCCAGGCTCCGAAGAGCCCCAGCCCGACGCCTATTTGAAGGCCGGCGACGGCATCTTCATCAAGCTCCAGGGCGCCGGTCGAAGGAGAGATCTTGGATGGAGAGGTGCTCGCCTCTGCTGGGCTGACGCTGGTCGACGCGCCAAGCAGCAGCAGCGACGAGCCTGAGGAGGAGCGGCTGCTGTGGAAGCTGTTGTCGCTTTACCGCGCCCGACAGGCCAAGCTGGAATCCCGAGAAGCGCTTGTCGCGAAGGCGGGAGTGGACATCGAGAAGCGCGCGGAGGAGCTCCGGGGTCTCAGGCAGGAAGCTCTCCGGTCCCTGGCAGAGGAGCGGGAGCAAGTCGCCGAGGAGCGGAAAGCCTTCCTCCTCGAGAAGGCCGAAGTTGAAGAGCAACAGTGGCTTGTTGCCGAGAAGCTATCTGCGCAGGAAGGCGAGTTGGCGCAGCGCAAGGTCAACCTTGACAGCCACGAGGAGGAGCTTGCCGCGCGCGAGCGAACATTTGGCGGGGCTCTCAAGGAAGCAGAGGATGCTGCCGCAGCTGCCGAGGCCGCCAAGAAGGAGCTGGAGACGAAGATGGCGTAGCTGGAGGCCGATCTCAAGGTGAGCGGCGAGGAGCTTGCTGCGCTCAAGCGTGAGCGCGAGAAGGACGCCGCCGCTCATGGCGAGCTGCAGGGTCGTCTCGCTGAGAGGAGCAAAGAGCTTAGCGCCGCCAAGGACTCCAACGCAGATCTTGAGTTGAAGCTGATTACTTTGACTCAGACGCTGGACGGCGCCAGGGAGCGGGAGGTGGCCTTGAAGGAGAAGATCAAGGCCGACGAGGCGCTGCTGGCGAATTCTGCTGCCGCCCAGAACGCTTTTAGGGAGAATGTGGAGCACTGGACCGAGGGTCTCGTGGATGTTGCCGCAGCCATCGACGGGGAGCTGGCGCAGCTGGGGATGGAGGATCTCGGGTATTCCTCCGATGAGCACCTCCAACCCAGCGCCAAGCTCAACTTGTTCTTCAAAGGCGTGGCGACGGCCCTCCAGCAACTCCGGGAGAAGGTCCCGAAGCAGCTGGCCGACGAGTCGCGCAAGATTTGCACGGGAGCTCTCCAAAAGGTGGTGGTGAAGGTGGCCTTCCGCAGCCCAGGCCTCAACCTCACCAACGTCCTCAGGACCTTGCCGCCGGATGCTGATATGGAAGCGCTCAAGGCCCTTGTCGCACCCATTGCGGACAAGGTGAGCGAGATCAAGAGGGTTGAGGGCGATCGCGTAGATTAGGCTGCCCGTTTTCTATTTTTCTTTGTCGCTGCTGGTCATGTCATGAGAACAATCTGTTAGAGCTGCAACAAGCTATCTTGTAATATAACTCTATTTTGGGTAGAGATTGCTGTGTTATTTCCTTTACTTGATTCCTTCCTTTGTATGTTTTTGCCCTACGCTTTTAGGGAACTTGTCGGCACAGGCACCTTAGCCGCGAGCGCTGAGTGCGGGACGTCAGCAGCCTGCTGGCGGTGCCACTACCGACAAGAAACCTTGTCGCAACTAGTCGCAGCTCACTTAAGTTGTTGAGCGGACTCGAAACAAAGTAAGGTCGCAACTAGCTACGAGTTGGTTACTCCGCGCACAGGTTTTCCATACAAAGCACCGTCGTCCGAGGAAGATAACTTAAAAATTTTAAAACTGATTGCCCAAACTTTAGCAACTTAGCTTTTCTGTCGTTTGCTTTCCGGAAAGGCGAAACTTCCTTGAACGACGCCTGGTCCACACCATTATCTTCTCCTTTCCCCCCGGCAAACTTGTGGGTGAGGGAACCTTCCTTTCCTTCTTGAGAAAAAGAAAGAAGAGAAAATAAAGATATGGAGCCTTACGGCTCGTTATTGCTTACCGGGGGTAGGCGCTGCACAAAGTGTCAGATAACACATGCAAAAGAAGTAGAAAGCCTGAAATTGACAAGATGTGCGGAGCACATGAGCTTTACTTATGCACGGGGTCTGCGCCCGGCTTCGTACAAAGGATTACATGCAACATCGGCAAGACTTGTACAAAAGGTGGTTGCCGGAACAGGTTCCGACAACCGCGCCTTACGGGTAAAACTTACGAAGATGCTCAATGTTCCAGGAGTTGCTCACCGGAGTGCCATCTTCGGTCTCAAGGCGGACAGCGCCAGGCCTAGTGACTCGTTTCACCCGGTAAGGGCCTTCCCACTTTGGCGTCAACTTGTTGGAATTCTTGGTGGACTGAACGCGCCGAAGAACAAGGTCGCCTTCCTCGAGACTTCTAGCATTAACTTTGCGGCTATGGTAGCGGCGCAAAGCTTGCTGGTATCGAGCAGCTCGTACAGCGGCCTGAAGATGGTTCTCCTCAAGGAGCAGCGCGTTATCTTGTCGCAACTGCTCTTGCTCAAGCTCATCATAAGCGAGCACTCGAGGTGACCCGTATATGAATTCCGTGGGGAGAACTGCCTCTGCTCCATAGACTAGAGCAAAAGGTGTCTGGTCAGTGGCTCGATTTGGCGTCATCCTGATCGACCAAAGAACCACCGGCAGCTCCTCAATCTAGTTCTTTCCGCACTTGCGCAGCCTGTCGAAAGTCCTGGTCTTGAGCCCGCGCAGCACTTCAGCATTTGCCCTCTCCGCTTGACCGTTGCTTCTCGGATGAGCAACAGAAGCGAAGTAGACCTTGGCGCCAAGATCTTGGACGTATTGCATGAAGGTGCGGCTCGTGAATTGTGTGCCGTTGTCGGTGATGATCCTGTTAGGGATCCCGAAACGACAAACAATCGACCTGAAGAACTTGACTGCTGACTGTGCTGTCACCTTCCTCACTGCTTCCACTTCTGGCCACTTTGTGAACTTGTCGATTGCAACGTACAAGTACTCAAAGCCCCCGACAGCTCGGGGAAAGGGGCCGAGGATGTCGAGCCCCCAGACCGAAAATGGCCAGGATAAAGGGATCGTCTGGAGAGCTTGAGCTGGCTGGTGTATCTGCTTGGAATGGAACTGGCACGCTTCACACTTGGTTACTTGTGCAGTTGCATCCTGGAGGGCTGTCGGCCAAAAGAAACCTTGCCGGAACGCTTTGCCGGCAAGTGCTCTTGCGCCAATGTGGTGACCACATATGCCTCCATGTATCTCTGCCAACAGCTTTTGTCCGTCTTCCCGGTGAATACACTTCAATTTCACGCCGTTGAGTCTTCTTCTGTACAGTGTGTTGTCGACAAACTGGTACATACTTGACTGCCGGGCTACTCTTTCCGCTTCTTCTTGCTCTTCGGGAAGTTCTCCTGTCTGAAGGAAACGGACAATCTGCTGTGCCCATGCTGGAGCTTGCGGCTCGACAACAAGGTCTAAAGGCACATCTGCTGCTGCGGGAACATCCGCTTCTACGGCGAGAACCTGCGGCTCTGTCGGAGCTTGACGTTCCCCGGCAAGCTCGCCGGAGCAAAACTTGTCGTGAGCGTCTGCTTCAACGGAACAAACCCTAGGGCTTGCCGGAGCAGACTGCTCCTCAGCACCCTTGGTGTTGATCTTGAGGACCTTCTTGGCGGCGGCTTCAGGGAGCTCTGCCGGAAAATAGTCACCAGAAATCAACTTCCTCTTCTTGCTCTGTCCAGTTGATGGCGTTACAGACGGTTGAGTCAGTTTGAGCACAAAGATCCCTGGTTCCACAAGTAACTTAAGTGCGGCGCGCTTCGACAGGCCATCGGCAATGTCGTTCTGAGCTCTTGGGACATGTTCCATGTGTAGGCCGTCAAAGTGCTCTTCTAGCTTTCTTACTTCATCAACGTAAGCTTCCATCAACGGACTCTGATAATTCTTGTTCACTTGGCGGATGACAAGCTGTGAGTCAGCCCTGACAATGAGCTTCTTGATCCCAAGGTCTGCTGCGATCCTGAGACCGGCAAGCAAACCTTCATACTCTGTGGTATTGTTCGTTGCTTGCTCCTTGGGAAAGTGCATCTGGACTACGTACTTGAGGTGCTCTTCGGTGGGTGCAACAAGTAGCACGCTCGCACCGGCGCCTTGCAGCGAGAAGGCACCATCAAAGTACATTAGCCACTCTTTGCTTGCTTCCTTGACGGGGATGCTCGTTTCTGGAATTTCTTCATCTTATGTTGGCGTCCATTCTGCTATGAACTCCGCCAATGCTCTGCTTTGGATAGTTGACGTGCTCTCAAACTTGAGGCCAAAGCTTGAGAGTTCCAGTGCCCACTCGACAATCCTGCCTGTTGCTTCTGGATTTTGCAGTATCCTCTTCAGCAGAAAACGAGTGATGACTGTGATCTCATGTGCTTGGAAGTAATGGCGCAGCTTTCTCGAGGCCATGAGAAGGCCGAAAAGCAATTTCTGCACACCAGAGTACCTTGACCTAGCCCCCTGCAGAAGGGAACTGACAAAGTAAACTAGGCGCTGCACCATTCTTTTCTGCATCTTCTCACGCGCCTGCGCAGATCCATCTTTGTCGGGACCAGAGCTTGCCGGTGAAGTCCCCTGCTTGTCGCTGGATGCATCTGCCGTGGCTGCCGGCTCATCATCCGCCTCCCTCTCCGCTACTAACGCAGCACTAACCAATTGATTGGTTGCCGCTATATATAACAACAACTTCTCTTGTGGCCTAGGTGTGACAAGTGTTGGAGTGGAGGACAGGTATCTCTTCAAGGCCTGCAGCGCAGCCTCCGCCTCCGGAGTCCATTTCATTGGACCTGCCTTTTTCAATATTTTGAAAAACCGGCAGGGCGTGCTCAGCAGATTTAGAGATAAACCTGCTAAGAGCAGCCACGCAACCGGCAAGTCTTCGTACATCCTTGACGCGCTTTGGTGCTTCAATCTGCTCAATGGCCTTGATCTTGTCGGGATTGGCTTCAATTCCCCGCTGAGACATGAAGAACCCGAGAAGCTTGCCGGAGGGGACTCCAAACACGCACTTCTCGGGGTTAAGCTTGAGGTTGATCTTGCGCAGATTTGCAAAGTTTCGTCTAAATCTTGAATCAGAGTCGCCTTGTCCTTGCTCTTGACCACTATGTCATCCATGTAGGCTTCCACATTTCTGTGTATTTGCGGCTCAAAAGCATCATGGACTACCCTTGCAAATGTTGAACCAGCATTCTTTAAACCGAAAGGCATCCGTACGAAACAGTATGTGCCACATGGGGTGATGAATGCGGTCTTCTCCTCATCCTCTTCTGCCATGAAGATCTGCTGGTATCCTGAGTATGCATCAAGAAATGAAAGCAAGTCACATCCGGCTGTGGAGTCAACAATCTGGTCGATGCGCGGCAAGGGAAATGTATCTTTGGGACAAGCTTTATTGACATCGGTAAAGTCGATACAAAGCCTCCATTTCCCGTTTGCCTTGCGCACGACTACAAGGTTGGCCAACCACGTAGGATGGAGCACTCCTCTGACAAGGCCTGCTGCTTCCAATTTCTTGATTTCTTCTGCGATGAATTCTTGGCGCTCCACTACCTGTTTCCTGACTTTCTGATTGACAGGCCGCACATGAGGACAGACGGCAAGATGGTGCTCGATTACTTTCCTGGGAACACCGGGGACGTCAGACGGTTGCCACGCAAATACGTCGACGTTCGCCCGCAGGAAAGCAACGAGCGCGCTTTCCTATTTAGGGTCGAGAGTGGCACTGATGGTGAAGGTACCACCAGTGCCATCCTCCTTGGCGGACACCTTCTTGGTCTCTGGTGGAGCTGGCATTGTCTTCTTACACTTGCCGGTGGAGCTCGATGGTGCGTCCTCGACGGTAGCGCAGCACTCCGAAGAGGTGCGCTTGCCGGAGTGGGCATCAGAACTCTTGCCGGACTTGGTCTTATTCTTCGCCCCGGGAGCTTCAACGGCAAGTGACTTGCGATCTGTTGCGGCTGCTGCTTCCCGGTAGATCTTGTCGGCACAGATAAGAGCATCCTTCTTGTCGCCAGGGACAGAGATGACACTTATCGGGCCTGGCATCTTCAGCATGTTGTATGCATAGTGAGAGGCTGCCATGAATTAGGCGAGTGCTGGACGGCCGAGTATCCCATTGTAAGGCAATGGAAAGTCAGTAACGTCAAAAGTGACCCTCTCAGTCCTGAAGTTCAACTCGCTGCCAAATGTCACCGACAACGTGATCTTTCCCTTCGGCTTGCTCCTTCCTGGATTGATTCCTTGGAATGTGCCGGTCTCTTCGAGCTCGCCATCAGGGATCTGGAGTTTCTGGAGTACTGCGGAGGAGATCAGGTTCACGCCGGCCCCGCCATCAACTAGCATCTTAGTGACCTTGAGGTTGCGGATAGTTGGTGAAACCAACATTGGCAAGCACCCGACCGCAGTTATGCGATCAGGGTGGTCCTCAATATCAAAGATGATAGGCGTGCTGGACCATTTCAGAGGCCTGCGTGATTTGACGGGTGGTTCTGCCGCATTGACTTCCCGCACCCACTGCTTGAGCTGGCGGTGTGAAGTATGCAGAGAAGCACCACCGTCAACGCACAGGACCTCTATGGCTTTCTGGAAGTCCTGCTCATCGGTCTCGTCATCATCCATATCTTCATCGTCGTCGTCATCTTCATCCTTGTCGCCGCCGCGGGGAGGTCTGTCTCCTTGCCGCTGCTTGGCCTTGCCGCGGCGTCCTCCTCGGCCGGGGCGTTTCCCGCCGGCTCCCCCAGCACCTTCCTGGGACTTCTCCTTGTCGCGTCGCTCGTATTCAGCCTTTTGCTGCTCGACAAGCTGCTCGACCTTCTTGCAGCTCTGGAGGTCATGGCCCTTGGTGCGGTGGATCTTGCAGTACTGCTTGTTGGTGTCGTCCTGCTTGTCGGCGACCGCCACAACCTGGTAGTTGGTGCCTGCGGCAATCTCCTTGCCGGAGCTACCAGCTTTGGCTTTCTTGGCGCCACCTCCGTTGCCGGACTGCTCAATGACTAGCACATCTTTGCCTTTCTTCTTCCTGTTGTTCCGCCGCCAGTTTTTCTTTGCCGGGGCAGCATCCTCACTATCAGATCCTCCTGCTCCTGTATTCTCTCCGGGGAGTTTCCTCCCTTCCTTAGCACGTGCACACTTGTCGGCAAGGGCATATAGCTCACTGACGTCTCTGATCTTGCACATCGCCATCTCCTCCCGCATCCTGCGGTTTTGCACGTTCTGATGGAACGCGCTGATTACCACGGCAGGGTGGACATCTGGGATGTTGTGCTGTACACGGCTGAATCTCTGAATGTACTTGCGCAGGGGCTCTCCTTCCTTCTGGGCGAGCAGATGAAGGTCACTCTCTTGGCCATGAGGCTTGTGGCCGCCTGTAAAGGCGCCGACAAATTGATGGCATAGGTCTGCCCAGGAGGATATGGAGTTGTCCGGCAAGTGCATGAGCCAAGATCTGACATTGGGCTTGAGCACCAGCGGGAAGTAGTTGGCCAGGATCTTGTCGTCCCGCCCCCTGGCAGCTTGCACCGCGATGGTGTAGATGCTGAGGAACTCCGACGGATGCGACTTGTCGTCGTACTTCTCTGGCACGTCTCGCTTGATATTCTTCGTGCTGGGCCACTGGACTTGCCGCAGCTCACGAGTGAACGCAGGGCAACCTACCGCATACGACAAGTCGCCTGGTTCCCCTGGCGCATGCATGTCGACAGAGGGCCCAGCGCGCTGGTCTGATTGACGCCGCGCTTCTCTTTGGCGCTCGATGCGAGTACGAGCGCCTTCTTGCTGTCGTTCGTGAAGAACTTGGCATTGATCGCGACGAGCTCGTGGATCCGATGATACGCTGGAGTCGTTGTCGAGGTGGATCCGGTGAGTCGGCCATCTTGGCCTTCGGGGTGGAGAGTGCATGGTGGTTGCACCCCCACCGGTTTCATCGCCATCGGCTCGTGCCTGGCAGTCCTGCCGCGGCAGCGATGTACTCGGCTGCCGCGGAGTGTCGCCGTTGGCGAAGCCGATGAAACCCTGAATGGTGGCCCTCCATCCATTGATCTTGTCTGCCGTTGGAGGGTAATCCAAGAGCAGTTGAGCTCGTGCCAAAGCTTCTGCTGGAGTGGTGGGCGGCAGTGGCGAACGGCGTGAGGAGCGGGATATGCTCGGACTTCTAACTATGTTAGAGGGAGCAGTATCCCGTCCAGGCGACCATGTCTCGCTCGTGCCAGCATGTTGGCGTGCATGCTGGTCTTGAGCACCCCGAGATCCACCAGCTCGATCTTGGTCGAACAAACGTATGGCACTGCGAATACCATGACGCTGTCGGTCCGGCGCCTCCTGAGATGGGCGCGGTGCATGTACGGACGCCGAGGTCTGCGCAACCTTGTCCTTGGACCTGGCAGCACCGTGAGCTCCCTCGTCGATGTCCGTTCTTCCGACGGCGTCTACCCCACCACCCGTTTGCTCCGGTGGTGGTGGGATCGACGTGGACGGAACAGCCGCCGCCGAAGTCTTCTTCTTCGGTGGCATGTCGATGAAGAAGATGAAGATCTAGCTCGTGTGAACGCCGGATCAGGTTCACGCAACCTCGACGCTCCCCTACCTGGCGCGCCAAAGATGTCGGGGAAGCTGATCCATGAACACCTATGGGACCGGCGGACCGAGCCCCTTTCGGTTCGGCGGGGGGCGGAGATTGCACGAAGAGCGGATCGAGGCGAAGCACACGAGCAGTGTACCCAGCTTCGGAGCTCTCCGGAGAGATAACACTCCTACTGCTGCATGTCTGAGTATATTGAGTTCTTGCTCGGGAGCGCTGAGTGCTACAGTACACACTAGCTGCTAACGAGACCGAGCGTGAGTGTTTTTCTGCCTTCGAACCCCCTTCTCCGTTGCGCATGGGCCTCCTTTTATATGCTCAAGGGGTCTCCGACAGGTGGCAACATAGACAAGGGTAAAAATGGAAAAGGAATTGCGGTTGGTACAGCTACCTGTACAGTGTATCCTACCTAACCCTGACGGCAGGGGACAAAGGCATTAAATGCCTGTCTGCGTCGCCTAAACAATGAAGAAAGGGACCGTCAGGGACGCCACCGCTTGCCACGATGGCAATCTTGTCAGCGTCGCTTGCCACCGCGCACCGCTGGCCGCACAACCTCCTGCCACGCGCGCCTGGAGAGGTCCCAGGGCGACACGTTGGTGGATGTGCTGGAGCGTGGGTACAGGGTGGTAGTTTGCCGCGGCAAGCGCCTTGCCGCGGTCGTTGTCTTGTCGCGTCCGGAAGCTTGTCGTTCACCGGGTCGTTGTCTTGTCTTGTCGCAGCAAGTTCCTTGAGATGCCTTGGTTGGCCTTCCCGGCAAGCTCCTCTTGCCGGGGCTTTGCCTCCCTGGCTTGAATACTTTGTTCTTGAATGGCTCCAAAGGAACCACGGAGGACCTTGGCGGTCACCCGGCAAGCCTTGCCGCGGGGTGCTGCGACTGCCCATGCACAAGTTCGGGATACTAGGGTACCCCTACTCTAGTACACCGACAATCATGTATATTGGCATCACATCCGTGACAAGTAGACCGACTCCTGACTGCATCTACTACTATTACTCCACACATCGACCGCTATCTAGCACGCATCTAGAGTATTAAGTTCATAAAGAACAGGGTAATGCATTAAGAAAGATGACATGATGTAGAGGGATAAATTCATGCAATATGATACAAACCCCATCTTTTTATCCTCGATGGCAACAATACAATATGTGCCTTGCTGCCCCTGTTGTCACTGGGAAAGGACACCGCAAGATTGAACCCAAAGCTAAGCACTTCTCCCATTGCAAGAAAGATCAATCTAGTAGGCCAAACCAAACTGATAATTCGAAGAGACTTGCAAAGATAACTTAATCACACATACAAGAATTCAGAGGAGATTCAAATATTTCTCATAGATAAACTTGATCATAAACCCACAATTCATCAAACTCGACAAACACAACGCAAAAAGAGTTACATCGAATAGATCTCCAAGTAGATCAAGGAGAACTTTGTATTGAGATTCAAAGAGAAAGAAGAAGACATCTAGCTAATAACTATGGACCCGAAGGTCTGTGGTAAACTACTCACAACTCATCGGAGAGGCCTTGGAGATGATGTAGAGGCCCTCCGTGGTCGATTCCCCCTCCGGCGGAGCACTGACAAAGGATTCAAGATGGGATCTAGCGGATATAGGAGGTTACGGCGGTGGAATTAGGTTTTCATGGTCGCTTCTGATGTTTTCGGGGTGCATGGGTATATGTAGGAGGAAGAAGTAGGTCGGTGGATGCTCGAGGGGCCCACAAGGGTGGGGGGGTAGGCGCCCACCTGTAGGGGGCGCGCCGAGCACCCTCGTGGCCGCCTCCTTTGTTTCTTGACTTCCACTCGAAGTCCTCTGGATCAGGTTTGTTCCAAAAAGATCGCTCGCGAAGGTTTCATTCCGTTTGGACTCCGTTTGATATTCCTTTTCTTCGAAACACTGAAATAGGCAAAAAAAACAGCAATTCGGGCTGGGCCTCCTGTTAGTAGGTTAGTCCCAAAAATGATATAAAAGTGTAAACTAAAGCCCATAAACATCCAAAACAGGTAATATAATAGCATGGAACAATCAAAAATTATAGATACATTGGAGATGTATCAAGCATCCCCAAGCTTAATTCCTGCTCGTCCCCGAGTAGTTAAATGATAAAAACAGATTTTTTGATGTGGAATGCTACCTAGCATAATTCTCAATGTAATTTTCTTTATTGCGGCATGAATGTTCAGATCCAAATGATTCAAACTAAAAGTTCATATTGACATAAGAAATAATAATACTTCAAGCATACTAATCAAAGCAATCATGTCTTCTCAAAATAACATGGCTAAAGAAAGGTATCCCTACAAAATCATATAGTCTGGCTGTTGCTCTATCTTCATCACAAAAAGTATTTAATCATGCACAACCCCGATGACAAGCCAAGCAATTGTTTCATACTTCAGTAATCTCAAACCTTTTCAACTTTCACGCAATACATGAGCGTGAGCCATGGACATAGCACTATATGTGGAATAGAATGGTGGTTGTGGAGAAGACAAAAAGGAAAAGATAGTCTCACATCAACTAGGCGTATCAACAGGCTACGGAGATGCCCATTAATAGATATTAATGTGAGTGAGTAGGGATTGCCATGCAACGGATGCCCTAGAGCTATAAATGTATGAAAGCTCAACAAAATAAACTAAGTGGGTGTGCATCCAACTCGCTTGCTCACGAAGACCTAAGGCAGTTTGACGAAGCCCATCATTGGAATATACAAGCCAAGTTCTATAATGAAAAATTCCCACTAGTATATGAAAGTGACAACACACGAGACTCTCTATCATGAAGATCATGGTGCTACTTTGAAGCACAAGTGTGGTAAAAAGGATAGTAGCAAAGTCTCATCCCGACTTGTGGGGGAATCATAGTCTCCATCATCCTTTCCTCACTCGGACAATGCTCTAATAATGAAGATCATCACACTTTTATTTACTTACAACTCAAGATTACAACTCAATACTTAGAACAAGATATGACTCTATATGAATGCCTACGGCGGTGTACCGGGATATGCAATGAATCAAGAGTGACATGTATGAAAATTATGAAGGTGTCCTTGCCACAAATACGATGTCAACTACATGATCATGCAAAGAGCAATATGACAATAATGATCCGTGTCATATAAACGGAACGGTGGAAAGTTGCATGGCAATACATCTCGGAATGACTATGGAAATGCAACAATAGGTAGGTATGGTGGCTGTTTTGAGGAAGGTATATGGTGGGTGTATGGTACCGGCGAAAGTTGCGCGGCACAAGAGAGGCTAGCAATGGTGGAAGGGTGAGAGTGTGTATAATCCATGGACTCAACATTAGTCATAAAGAACTCATACACTTATTGCAAAAATCTACAAGCCATCAAAAACAAAGTCCTACACGCATGCTGCTAGGGGGATACATTCGTAGGAAAATTCCATCGCTCGTCCCCGACCGCCACTCATAAGGAAGACAATCAATAAATAAATTTGTGCTCCAACTTCATCACAAAGCGGTTCACCATACGTGCATGCTACGGGAATCACAAACTTCAACACAAGTATTCTTTAAATTCATAATCACCCAACTATCATGACTCTAATATTACCATCTCTAATATCTCAAAACAATTATCAAGCATCAAAAATTATCATAGCATCCAATTCACTTTCTATGATAGTTTTTATTATACCCAACTTAGATGCCCATCATTCTAGGACCAATTTTATAACCAGAGCAAATACCATGCTGTTCTAAGAGACTCTCAAAATAATATAAGTGAAGCATGCGAGATTAACAATTTCCACAAAATTAAGCCACCGCCGTGCTCTAAAAGATATAAGTGAAGCACTAGAGCAAAAACTATCTAGCTCAAAAGATATAAGTGAAGCACACAGAGTATTCTAACAAATTCCAATCAAGTGGGTTTCTCCAAAAAGGTGTGTACAGCAAGGATGATTGTGGTAAACTAAAAATCAAAGACTAATATCATACAAGACGCTCCAAGCAAAACACATATCATGTGGCGAATAAAAATATAGCTCCAAGTAAAGTTACCGATAGACGAAGACGAAAGAGGGATGCTTTCCGGGGCATCCCCAAGCTTAGGATTTTGGTTATCCTTGAATATATTGGGGTGCCATGGGCATACCCAAGCTTAGGCTCTTGCCACTCCTTATTCCATAGTCCATCAAATCCTTACCCAAAACTTGAAAACTTCACAACACAAAACTCAACAGGAAATCTCATAAGCTCCGTTAGTGCAAGAAAGAAAAACCACCAGATAAGGTACTGTAATGAACTCATTCTTTATTTATATTGGTGTCAAACCTAGTGTATTCCAACTTCTCTATGGTTCAGACCCAACATACTAGCCATAGATACATCAAAATAAGCAAACAACACACGAAAAACAGAATCTGTCAAACACATAACAGACTGTAGCAATCTGTAACTCTCGAATACTTCTGGAACTCTAAAAATCCTACAAAAATGGGAACTCCTGGAAAATTTGTCTATTGATCTACAGCAAAAAGAATGAACGCAAAATAATGTGTCTGTGAATTACTAGAATTATTTTCGTGCGTGCAAAGTTTCTGTTTTTCAGCAGAATCAAATTAACTATCACCATAGGTTATCCTATAGGTTCTACTTGGCACAAACACTAATTAAAACATAAAAACACATCTAAACAGAATGTAGATGCAAAATTTATTACTAAACAGAAGAAAAAACAAAAAAACTAAAATAAAATTGGGTTGCCTCCCAACTAGCGCCATCGTTTAACGCCCCTAGCTAGGCATAAAAGCGAGGATAGATCTAAGTAGTGCTATCTTTGGCACTCAATTCATAAGTAGATCACATGATAGATTCATAAGGTAATTTAACTTTATTTCTTGGAAAGTGCTCCATGCCTTTCCTTAATGGAAATTGGAATCTAATGTTCCCTTCCTTCATAACAATAATCGCACCAATCGTTCTAAGGAAAGGTCTACAAGAATAATAGGACAAGAAAGATTGCAATCTATGTCAAGAATGATGAAATCTATGGGCACATAGTTCCTATTTGCAACAATAAGAACACGATTGATCCTTCCCATAGGCTTTTTAATGGTGGAATCCGCAAGGTGCAAATTTAAAGAGCAATCATCAAGATCATGGAAACCTAGAATATCACATAAAGTTTTCGGAATTGTGGAAACACTACCACCCAAATCACATAAAGCATAACACTCATGATCTTTAATTTTAATCTTTATAGTAGGTTCCCACTCATCATAAACTTTTCTAGGTATAGAAACTTCCAAATTAAGTTTTTCATAATCAGATTGCATCAAGGCATCAACAATATGTTTGGTAAAGGCTTTACTTTGACTATAAGCATGAGGAGAATTCAAAACTGATTGCTACAAGGAAATACAATCTTCTAAAGAACAATTATCATAATTAAATTCCTTGAAATACAAGATAGTGGGTTCAATGCTATTTAAAGTCTTGACCTCTCCAATCGCACTTTTACCAAATTTAGCATCAAGATCTAAAAACTTCGAATCATTGGGACGCCTTTTAACTAAAGTTGACTCATCTCCAGTCCCATCATTATTAAGATTCATATTGCAAAACAGAGATTTAATAGGGGACACATCAATAACTTTTAGATCTTCATCATTATTTTCATGGAAACTAGAAGAACACGCCTTTACAAAGCAATCTTTCTTAGCACGCAATCTAGCGGTTCTTTCTTTGCACTCATAAATGGAAATTCTCATAGCTTTGAGAGACTCATTGATATCATGCTTAGGAGGAGTAGATCTAACTTTCAAAGAATCAACATCAAGCGAAAGTCTATCAATGTTCCTAGACAAATCATCAACTTTAAGCAATTTTTCTTCAAGAAAGGCATTAAAATTCTTTTGAGAGACCATAAATTCTTTAACACTATTATCAAAATCAGAGGGCATCTTATTATAATTGCCATAATAATTATTGTAGAAATTTCCATAATTATTAGAGGAATTACTAGGGAACGGTCTAGGATTAAAGTTTCCTCTATAAGCATTGATACCAAAATATTCCTACCCACAAATTTCACATGCATAGATTCATTATTATTCTCAATCAAAGTAGACAAAGGCATATCATTGGGATCAATAGGAGCACTCTTAGTAGCAAATAATTTCATAAGTTCATCTATCTTTCCACTCAAAACATTAATTTCTTCTATAGCATGGACTTTTTTACTAGTAGATCTTTCGGTGTGCCATTGAGAATAATTACCATAATATTATCAAGTAGTTTAGTGGCTTCTCCTAAGGTGATTTCCAAAAACGTGCCTCCCGCGGCCGAATCTAAAAGATTTCTAGAAGGAAAATTCAATCCAACATAAAATTTTTGTATGATCATCCATAAATTCAAACCATGAGTAGGGCAATTGCGAATCATCAATTTCATTCTTTCCCAAGATTGGGCAACATGCTCATGATCAAGTTGTTTAAAATTCATAATATCGTTCCTAAGAGAGAAGATCTTAGCGGGAGGAAAATACTTAGAGATAAAAGCATGTTTGCACTTATTCCATGAATCAATACTATTCTTAGGCAAAGACGAAAACCAAACTTTAGCATGATCTCTAAGTGAAAACGGAAATAACTTCAATTTGACAATATCATTATCCGTGTCTTTCTTCTTTTGCCTCTCACACAAATCAACAAAGTTGTTTAGATGGGTAGCGACATCTTCACTAGGAAGGCCGGAGAATTGATCTTTCATAACAAGATTCAACAAAGCAGCATTGATTTCACAAGACTCAACATCATTAAGAGGAGCAATCGGAGTACTAAGAAAATCATTATTATTGGTATTGGAAAAGTCACACAATGGTATTGTCTTGCGCCATCGCGACAAGCAATCCAACACACAAGCAAACAAAAAGGCAAGAGAAAAAGAGAGGAGATTTGGAAAGAGAGGGCGAACAAAACGGTAAGGGTGAAGTGGGGAAGAGGAAAACAAGAGGCAAATGGCAAATAATGTAAATGCGAGGGAGATGAATTTGTGATGGGTACTTGGTATGTCTTGACTTGAGCGAAGACCTCCCCGGCAACGGTGCTAGAAATCCTTTTTGCTACGTCTTGAGCTTGCGTTGGTTTTCCTAGAAGAGGAAAGGGTGATGCAGCAATAGTAGCGTAAGTATTTCCCTTAGTTTTTGAGAACCAAGGTATCAATCCAGTAGGAGGCTCCTCAAAAGTCCCACGCACCTACACAAACAAACAAGAACTCGCAACCAACGCAATAAAGGGGTTGTCAATCCCTTCATGGCCACTTGCAAAAGTGAGATCTGATAGAGATAATATGATAAGATAAATATATTTTTGGTGTTTTATGATATAGATTGGAAAAGTAAAGATGCAAATAAAAGTAGATTGAAAGCTTATATGATAAGAGATAGACCCGGGGCCATAGGTTTCACTAGGGATTCTTTCAAGATAGCATAAGTATTACAGCGGGTGAACAAATTACTGTCGAGCAATTGATAGAAAAGCGAATAATTATGAGATTATCTAGGCACGATCATGTATATAGGCATCACGTCCCTGACAAGTAGACCGACTCCTGCCTGCATCTACTACTATTACTCCACACATCAACCGGTATCCAGCAAGCTTCTAGAGTATTAAGTTCATAAAGAATAGGGTAACACAATAAGAAAGATGACATGATGTAGAGGGATAAACTCATGCAATATGATATAAACCCCATCTTTTTATCCTCGATGGCAACAATACAATACGTGCCTTGCTGCCCCTGCTGTCACTGGGAAAGGACACCGCAAGATTGAACCCAAAGGTAAGCACTTCTCCCATTGCAAGAAAGATCAATCTAGTAGGCCAAACCAAACTGATAATTCGAAGAGACTTGCAAAGATAACTTAATCACACATAAAAGAATTCAGAGGAGATTCAAATATTTCTCATAGATAAACTTGATTATAAACCCACAATTCATCGGGTCTCGACAAACACACCGCAAAAAGAGTTACATCGAATAGATCTCGAAGAAGATCAAGGAGAACTTTGTATTGAAATTCAAAGAGAGAGAAGAAGCCATCTAGCAAATAACTATGGACCCGAAGGTCTATGGTAAACTACTCACAACTCATCGGAGAGGCCTTGGAGATGATGTAGAGGCCCTCCGTGGTTGATTCCCCCTCCGACGAAGCGCCGGCGAAGGCTCCAAGATGGGATCTCGCGGATACAGAAGGTTACGACGGTGGAATTAGGTTTTCGTGGTGGCTTCTGATGTTTTCGGGGTACATGGGTATATGTAGGAGGAAGAAGTAGGTCGGTGGACGCTCAAGGAGCCCACGAGGGTGGGGGGCGCACCCACCTATAGGGGGCGCACCGGGCATCCTCGTGGCTACCTCCTATGTTTCTTGAATTCCACTCCAAGTCCTCTGGATCACGCTTGTTCCAAAAAGATCACTCCCGAAGGTTTGATTCCGTTTGGACTCCGTTTGATATTCCTTTTCTTCGAAACACTGAAATAGGCAAAAAAAATAGCAATTCGGGCTGGGCCTCCCGCTAGTAGGTTAGTCCCAAAAATGATATAAAAGTGTAAAGTAAAGCCCATAAACATCCAAAACGGGTAATATAATAGCATGGAACAATAAAAAATTATAGATACATTGCAGACATATCGTCAAGTTATCAAAGCATCCCTATCCATCCTCTTGCTTCACTCTCTGTCATCAGCCCCTAGGTGTCTTCCTCGTTGGGTGCTCTCATGTAACGCGGTTCAAAAACATCGATCACTACTTTAGTGAACCTTCGAATGGACTCCAAGATTGTGTCTTCACGAACACGAACATAGTCGTCACTCGCATCGACCAAACACCCATTTTCCAAAACTCGAAGAGCCACAATGCACTTCATCAGAGGGCTTGCACTTATCTCTCCACATGCATTTCTTCGAAGCTTGGAACATTCAACACAATTCTCATGACTTTTGCAATGGTCAGAAAAATAGTCGTGTGCATCCGAATTTTTCCGGATAGGTTGGATTTGGATCAAAGTAGTCTATCATGATCTTGGCATGGCCTTCCGCTCTATCAAGGTTGATTTGTATGAGGCCAAACTGCGATCCTCTCCCAGGCCGCCAAATATGATCACTGAAAATCATGCAATGAATGGTTTCAAAGTTTCCATCGTCATCTTCCTCTTCAGATGATGACGAGTCCTCGAAGACCATCTCTCTCAACCTCGTCATCTTCAATTCAAATGGGTCAATTCAAAATGAAACAAAGAAAAAACTCACCTAGGCAAACCGTCAAACACTTGCAAGGCGGTGGTGATGCACCGGCCGGACGGCATCGTTTTGGCCAAACCAGCGGTCGGTGACGTGTGGGAATGACCTGGAGCGGTGCCCAAGTAGGGTCAGATGCGGTGATTGCCAAAGAGGAAGAAGATTCGAAGCAATCCGACGAATCAGCTATGGCAACGACAGTGGTATTTCGCCTTGATTCCGGTGACAGTGAGGGCCACAATGGGGTTGGAGTTGGGCAGAAAGGACGGAGAGGGCCACGGGAGGCAATGAGGTAGTGGTGGGGCTAGCGGACGGTCACCGGGAGGTATGTCGGTGAAGAGGCAGTGGTGGGGGGAGAGGTGCGGGAGACGCTGGTTTTTTCCTCCGAGTGGTAGTGCCCGAGTATATTTTGGCGCCGGATAGGAGGCGGTGTAAAAATTATCATCCTCTACTCGGTTTAGGGGATCTGCTAGGTGATGGTTAGAGGAGTTAAATTGAAATTTTACTCCTGTAACACCAGATAGGGGATCGGTTAGAGTTTTCATTAGAGCTAGTGGCTGAGTATCTCTGCGATCCTTGCGTTTTGGCCAAACAGAAGTGTTTCAATCTGTTTAGTGACTACTGGGTAACAGTGCGAAATACATTGCTTTCCACCGACACAGGTAAAAAATTGTTAAATGTATATTTTTTTAGAGAAAATACTAGAGCCCAACTTTACAAATAAAGCCAACCAACGAGTTCACAACACTATAAGTTGTCACAAGCACACCATAATCAAAAGTACGGGTTGCACAACAACTAGAAACACAAGTAACATGCAGGCAGGCCAACAACCTACAACCTACAACCTACATTAATCAGACATAATAGCTACAACACCAAAACTACGTCGTCAGAGCCTGCACTCTTAGAGCTCAGGAATTTGTAGTAGCTCGAACCCGAGAGATCAGCAGCTCCGTCTTGTTGAGATCATAACTTTTAACCAGCAGCTTAAACTGCTAGACAAAAGATTTGAAGATAATGTCAGCATGTTTTGAGGGATGGAAATGCTCGATGGTAAATTTACTTCTAATTGTCCATAAATCCCAACTAATAGGAGCAAAACTAAACCAAAATAGATGTTTTAACTGACCAAACAGGGAGTTAACTAGCGGTGATAACTGAACAAAAGTGGGATCCCAGTTAACACCCAGCCACGAATAGATGCAACTCCGGATTAATGCCACAAAGTCACAGTTAACATAATATGGTCACTGCTCTCATCACTTGAGCAAAGGGAGCACAAAACATGTACTTTCCGTCTTTTTCTTTGCGGGTAATGTCGTCCCAGTATTTTTTTCTGGGGTATAGGAGTTTTATTCCAAAATGATAGAGTCACAATTAAGAGGCAAAATATCCTTGATATATGAGGACACTCTGTGGAACTAGAGAACAATACTACATTCAGCACGACTATATGTCATTTTAGTCATAATATGACGTTTCATTACCTGCAAAAAAACATTGTGTTAAAAACCAAGGACACCTGACGTTTCATTGTGTTTTGTTGACCTTAGTTGCAATGTGTCCTCGGTTTTCTACACAATGATTCCTAACAAAACATGGTTTCACCCCCTTTATAAAGAATAAAGAAAGCAACCAACACATCCATACAACAAATTCAAGTACAACAGAAAAAATTAAGTAGTCTGCTAGGCTAACAACACAAACATACCCAGAATGAAAGATGAAGAAATATCACCAAGTGACCGGAAGCTCAGGTGATCAGTGGAGAAGCAAGAAGTCACATGGTAGTAGTGAGCTCGTCCACCATGTGTCCAAGACGGTCGTGATCCTGCTGTCTAGAGAGTTGGTGCCAATGTTGCAAAAATGAAAGAAGTTTGAAGATAGAGTCATAGGCCTGCCTAAGAAAGATCCGATCAATCACCATCTTCCTATGCAACGTCCATAGAGTCCAAGCTAGCGCCGTGAATGGAAGCCAGAAGAGGCGTCACCTCCTCCCAGTCTGGTTGGCTTGGTGCTGTAGGAACCCGGCCACATCTAGGGCCTCCTAGTCAGGCCCTAGAGCCTCAAGGACAAAGCTCTAAAGGAATATTGCTATAGTGCAACAGAATAAGTTGTGTGTTCCAAGTCTCTGAAACACCACGAAGGGGGCACAACCCATCACCAAGGTCGTGCCCCACCTGATCACCTCTATCCCAGATGGGAGGCGGTCTTATAGCAATTGACAAACAAAAATCTTGATCTTTGGTGGTATGGGTGTTTCCCGTAGTTAAAAGGTCTAGGACAGAGACGGCCGACATAAGGCATGGTATGCTAAGGCAACTGAGAAGATCCTTGAGGGGGCCAACTGCCAAGACATGGTGTCTGGATAATCCGCGAGCACCGACAAGAGGGCGGCCCGCAAGTTGGCGCACTCAATCGTCTCCACAGGCCCAAATGTCTGTCAAAAGAAGATGTTCCAGTGGCCATTGTGGGCCACCGTGGAAACTAACACCATCAGATGTGTTCAGATAGAGAAGACATCGGGGAACTTTCTACACAATGGTGAGATGCCAACCCACGGGTCAAGCCCGAAGAGGGTCCCCTCTATGTTGCCAGTAGATACAGAGAGTCCATTTAGGATCACATGTTTGATCAGCTGGATGGATTTCTAGAATTGAGACCCTTCCTTTGTTCATAAGCAAGAAGGGTCGGCCCTGCAGGATACTTAGCCTGGACTAGATACAACCATAGACCCCCCTCTCCACGCGGTATCTTCCAGACCCATCTAAACATAAGGAAACATTCATGCGATGAGATACACGAATGCCAATCTTGCCAAAGTCTTTTGCCATGCAGGCATCAACCCACTTGACCATACGGTGTTTTCTCCGGTCATCCGTTGCTTGCGAGAATAAATAGGAGAGGTCTTTGTCAAAGGAGCTATGGAACCCTTCCGGAAAGATTTATAACCCCATAATATACATGGGAATACTAGATTGGGAGGAGTCAATAAGTCGGTCATACATAGGTACCCTCGAGTCAGCCAACATCATCCCTATGTAAGTAATGGAAAAAAAGATAACATGTAGTTTAATTTGTTCGCAATCCGCTTCTGCTCAACCGAGTACCCTAAGACCGCCACTTTGCTATTGTCAAAGTTGATCTTAAGACCAGACATGGATTCAAAGCACAGAAGGAGGAACTTGAGGTTAATGACACCAAGGTCCGAACCCTCCACCATAATCATGGTATCATTCACATTTTGAAGATGTGTCACACCACCACCTGTGAAAAGATGCCCCACCACCCCAAAGATGTGGGAGACCATCTGTCGGTGTCAAAACCGGCGGATCTCGGGTAGGGGGTCCCGAACTGTGTGTCTAGGCGGATGGTAACAGGAGACAAGGGACACGATGTTTTACCCAGGTTCGGGCCCTCTTGATGGAGGTAAAACCCTACGTCCTGCTTGACTGATATTGATGATGTGGGTATTACAAGAGTAGATCTACCGCGAGATCAAGGAGGCTAAACCCTAGAAGCTAGCCTATGGTATGATTGTTGTTTTGTCCTACGGACTAAAACCATCCGGTTTATATAGACACCGGAGAGGGCTACGGTTACACAGAGTCAGTTACAATGGTAGGAGATGTACATATCCGTATCGCCAAGCTTGCCTTCCACACCAAGGAAAGTCCCATCCGGACACGGGGCAAAGTCTTCAATATTGTATCTTCATAGTCTTGAAGTCCGGCCGACGATGATAGTTCGGCTATCCGGACACGCCCTAATCCGGGACTCCCTCGGTAGCCCCCGAACCAGGCTTCAATGACGACGAGTCCATCACGTATATTGTCTTCGGCGTTACAAGGCGGGTTCTCCTTCAAATTCCATGTGCCTACCGAATAGTGTTCGGCTTCCTTATAAATGTTGCGCTCCTTGTCTTCCACGTCCAATAATGGCCCTCTTCCACGTGTTGTATGAATGCGAAAAGCTAGGGTATTTTTTCGTTTTACCCCCTAGCCGCGCGAATGGGCTGCCTATAAGAGAGGCGAGGATCTAGATCCAACTCACACCATCCTCCTTCCGCAAGTACTCATCGAAGAGCCTCTGACAAAAATCCATTCCATCATGGATAGTCGACGCGGCTCCTCCTCTCGCGCTCCCAGCCCTCAGCCAGGAGATTGGAGGAGATGTTCAGTCCCACACAGCGAGTTAGTGACGCTCCAAACTGAGGGATATCTTCCCCCAGCCTTCATGGTTCCGGTTCGAGCCGGACTGGCCACCTACAGGGGTGGAAAGCAGGCGGAGAGCGTACCCAATCCCTCCAAAGGAGAGCGGGTATGCTTCGTCCCTTATCTAATAAGGCGACTCGGATTTCCCATACATCCATTTCTCTGGGGGCTCCTGGAGTTCTATGGACTCCAGCTTCACCACCTTACACCTGCCTCCATTCTGCACATCGCGGGCTTTGTAGCTCTTTGCGAGCTGTTCTTGGGCGTTGAACCCCATTTTGCGCTATGGAAGAGATTGTTTTGCCTCGTACCCCGTTCTCACGAGGGGTCTATATATCAAGTGGGTGGAGCCGAAATATGGCACATCGCCGGGACCGGATATCTATCCGGAACCCCTAAGAAGGCATCCGAAGAATTGCCTTCGGAATGGTTTTATATGGAGGATGCCCCTCTGCCGGATCCAGTTCGGATCGGCCTCCCGGAGTTCAGCAACGCTCCCTTGAAGAAACGCCTGAGTTGGCGCCCGCGGAGCCCTCAACGGGAAGATGATGGGAGCGTCCAATATCTGATGGGCCGGATAAGGTTACTGGCCCACTCCAGATTGACCATGATTGGAGTCATGGCCACGTGCATTATGCGAGGGGTGCAGCCGCTCCAATATAGGGGCCACCCCATGTGGGATTTCAACGGGGAGGACGACGCCACCCGTCATGGCCGCAAGGGGCCGGGATCGGCCGCCGATTTGGTGAAGATCCTGTCCGGCTTGTACAAGGGGGAGAAGGAGGACTTCCTCCACACGAGTCCATTGAAGGGATTCTCCATGAATAACCCTCAGAGCTGGGTAAGCGGATGTTTATCTATCCGATCCAGATTCCCAAAGTCAAGTGTCTCACTTTGTGATTCTGACGCAGGAGCTGCGCCGGGACGTGGAGGGCATACAAAGCCTGACTCCACAGCCCGAGGATCCGGGACGATCCCTTGATCCGGCCTCCGAAGAGGATCCGGACATAAAGGTGGAGCTGATTGATGGGGTGTTCCACCAACTTAGCATGGACAATGCTCTAGTCTCCATTACGGCTGACTACCCCGGTTTATCTCCGGCTTCCCAGGTGACTACCACCAGAGTCCTGACACCATCACTTGATCCATGCTCATTTCTGACCATCGTATACCAATGGTGCATCGCAGGAGGCGCCTTTAAGGCGGGAAGCCGAACCCGCGGTGGCTGACCAACAAGGGTCAGTTCGGCCCAGCAGGCGGAAGAGGAGTGCGGCGCGAATTGAAACGTCGCCACAACAGTACGATGCACTGCTGTTTTTAAGGGAAAGATTCCTAGGAGGTATATTAACGCTCATGATTTTTCCAGGAGAAAGAGCGCTCGCCAGACAGTGTCCGGAGAGGTTGCCAATCAAGCCTCCACCAGCCATGCTCGAACGCGTGCTCCGAAAGGGGAGGCGAACACAAGGCATGAGCCGGATGCTCCTCCAACGGAGGATGCCGACAGGCTGTCCGCCACCAGGTCTGAGGTGGAGAGCGCCATGAATCACAGGCGTCGTCGGACGGTTCTTCGTGACGCGTGTTTCTCTCCGGAGGCACTGAATGCCTTTAATGCGGGAGACGTGCACCTCCGTGCCGCTCGAGATGGTCTAACCAGAGCCATGGAGCAGTATTTGAAAGACATACGGGTGAGGAATTTTAATAGTTATATATGCCAGTAGCCCCCAAGACTTAAAATAGTTAGAATAACTGATTTAAGGATCATTTGTTTATGCAGGATCTTACGGAGAAGAATACCTGTCTGTCCTAGGAGCTTCAAGAGTGCAAGGCCCAACTTGAGGCTGCACTAGCCGCCGCAGGGGGAGCCACAGAGACCCCCTCTGGTAATACATACTTTGAAAAGATAAGTAGTTTATGAAGTGCAGCGTGTGCATAAGTCTGACAATTAAATTGTAGAGGGTGCCGGACTGGAACCGGACAAGCAACATCTGCTACGCCAGCTGAAGGCCGGCGAGAAGGTGCTTATGAGGGTGCAGCAAGAGAGGAACAAACTCCAAGATGCCAACACCCAGCTGGGTGAAGAACTAAAAGATGTTCGGGCCCAGTTGTCTGACTCCGTAAAGGAGAATCGGCGGCTTCGTCGCGGCATTTACAGTAAGTGCTTGAGCAAACTCTTTTGAAAAGAAGAGCTCGGCGAGGAAGTCGATTGACAGAAATGTGTCTGTAGGTGTGCTCACGGGTCGTCCGGCGGAGGAAATGCCTGCTTCCACGGGTGACCTAGTTCCCGAGCTGCTACAACTGCACGAACGTATTCGGCAGGCGATGAGCGGCGTCGTCCAGGCCTTATGGCCGTCCGTCCCTACCCGAGGGTCTTGGAGGGCTTGCTGACAAGCTTCAGGGAGTATGGCATCGCTTCCATCTGTGGAAGATATCGGCCTGCCATCAAGGCGCCAGAGAGGCCTGGGCCATGGTGAAGACGTGGTACACGAAGGCTGATCCAAACCACATGGCCGAGGTCGGACCTGTGGGGCCCGATGGGAAGGAGATCCCTGTGAGCTTAATGTACGGCCAAGTAGAGTTGGTCGCGAAATATTCCCAACGGGACTGTAAACTAGACAGCCTGTTATATGGGATTGAAGAGGAGTTCAATCAGTCAATTTGATGATGTAATTTTAAAATGACATGTAAAATGCCTTATAGCCGGATTGTAGATCTTTTGTCTTTGCGGACCTTTTTGCTTCAACCTTGGGATCCAACAGTCCGGAGTGTGTCCGAATACCCTAGCGGTTATAAAAACCGGGGCATGCATGGAGACCAGGCGTAGGGGTCATTAGTGCTTTATCAGACAAGTGCCCAACTAGTTACGTTATATTACATGGTTAGTACGAAACATATTCTAGGGAGAATAGTTCCGTTAGGGGTTCCTTTCCCTGGGAGGCATGCCCTAAGGTGCATGTCCTTACTGCGAAAAGAGCAGAAAAAGCATTTGGGGGCAGATAAGTTTAAATAAGTAATAAATCATCTTTCAAGTCACCGACCGAATATTCCCTTAAGAACGGTAGCTTTCGGCTTCACCCAGTCTGAGGTACACATCTGGCTGACCCGGCAGTAACAATCACAGAGGTGCTCCCTTTACCTCCTAGCCGAACAATCGGGAACGTAGGGGTAAGCACAGGAGCCAGGCAACCCGGCTTGGCCAAAACTTAAGTCATATCGATGCATATAATGGTGAATAAAAGGTACATGCGGAAGTATGACACATGTGTTGGGCATGTAAATAAGCTTCTCTTAAAGAAGCCCCTAGGTATAATGAGTGCTAGTAGCACATCAAGTGTGTGCGAACAATGCGCAGATCAGCCCGTCAAAGGCTTTTAAAAAAAGGGGAAGAAGGAGGGGAACAAGAGACAGTGAAAATATAAAAGGTGGACGGAGGAGGGAGATGAACTCTGAGTCTGGCGCTAGGCGTAGAATCTTTGGAGACGGGCTGCGTTCCATGGGTTCGGCTCGAGTCGGTTGTCAGATGCGTTACGTAGACGGTATGCTCCGCCGGTCAGGACTTGGTCGATGATGAAGGGACCTTCCCATTTGGGTTTGAGTTTGTCCTTTTTCTTGTCCGACAGGCGTAGAACAAGTTCGCCAACATTGTAAGTTTTGGCCCGTACTTCTCTGCTTTGATATCTTCGAGCCTGCTGCTGGTAGAATGCGGAACGAGCTTTTGCCATGTCCCGCTCCTCCTCTAAGGCATCCAAACTGTCTTGCCGATCCAACTCGGCTTCTCTTTCTTCGTACATGCGCACGCGAGGTGAGTCATGAATTATATCGCAGGGTAAAACTGCCTCTACGCCGTACACCATAAAAAATGGTGTGAATCCGGTAGTGCGGTTCGGCGTGGTCCGCAGCCCCCAGAGTATGGAGTCGAGCTCCTCTACCCAGTGCTAGTTAGATTCCGTGAGGGACGACACTAATCTAGGTTTGATGCCGCTCATGATTAGACCATTTGCTCGTTCAACTTGACCGTTAGTTTGGGGGTGATAGATTGAAGCGTAGTCGAGCCTGATGCCCATGTTTTTGCACCAGAGTTTAACCTCGTCGGTCGTGAAATTCGTGCCGTTATCAGTGATGATGCTGTGGGGGACACCGTAATGGTGTACTACCCCGAATATGAAGTCTATCACGGGTCCGGATTTGGCTGTTTTAACTGGCTTGGCCTCTATCCATTTGGTGAATTTGTCCACCATGACCAATAGGTATTTTTGCTTGTGGGTTCCCCCTTTAAGGGGTCCAACCATATCAAGCCCCCAGACCGTGAACGGCCAGGTGATGGGTATTGTTTTGAGGGCGGTGGGTGGCATGTGGCTTTGATTAGCAAATAGCTGGCAACCGACACATCGTTGGACTAAGTCCTGAGCATCTGCCCGGGCAGTCGGCCAATAAAATCATGTACGGAAGGCCTTGCCTACAAGGTCCCGGGCTGCCGCATGGTGCCCGCCAAGTCCGGCGTGAATTTCAGCCAGGAGATTTCGCCCTTCCTCTTCGGAGATACACCTTTGAAGGACTCTGGTTGTGCTTTTCTTATAATGTTCTCCCTCATGGACCTTGTAGGCTTTAGATCGCCGAACTATGCAGCGGGCCTCATTTTGGTCCTCGGGGAGTTCCTGCCTAGTTAAGTAGGCTAGGAATGGTTCCATCCACGGGGCAATTACTGCCATTATTCTGTGGGTTGAGGATGTTATTTCATTGGCTGAGCCACCGACTGTGTCAGAATGTTCCGTGTTGGGTGGCGCGGTTGGTTCCGGGTTGCTATTTCCGGACTCCTCTTCCCATAGTAAGGATGGCTTAAAGAGCCGCTCCAGGAAGATGTTTGGAGGGACGGCGTCGCGTTTTGCGCCGATGCGTGCCAACACGTCGGCTGCCTGGTTATTATCCCGGGCTACATGGTGGAATTCGAGTCCTTCGAACCGAGCTGACATTTTTAAGACGGCGTTACGATAGGCTTCCATTTTCGGATCCTTGGCGTCAAAGTCTCCATTTACTTGGGATATTGCGAGGATTGAATCCCCGCGCACCTCTAGGCGTTGAATACCCATGGAGATTACCATCCGGAGGCCATGTAGAAGGGCCTCGTATTCGGTTGCATTGTTAGAGTCCGTGTACATTATCTGAAGTATGTATTGGACTGTGTCTCCAGTTGGGGGCGTCAGTACAACGCCATCCCCCAAGCCGGCCAACATTTTGGAGCCATCGAAATGCATGATCCAATTGGAGTATGCGCTGTACTCTTTAGGGAGTTCAGCTTCGGTCCATTCGGCGATGAAGTCAGCCAACACTTGCGACTTTATAGCTCGCCTTGGTTTGTAGGTTATGTCAAATGGTAAGAGCTCAATGGCCCATTTTGCAATCCTGCCCGTCGCGTCGCAGTTGTTTATAATGTCGTCGAGGGGTACTTTGGAGGCCACTGTTATCGAGCACTCTTGAAAGTAGTGTCACAGCTTCCGGGATGCTATGAACACCGCGTACGCTATCTTTTGATAATGTGGATACCGGGACTTGCATGGGGTTTAGACAGTGGATACGTAGTACACTGGTTTTTGAAGAGGGAATTTGTGTCCTTCTGTTTCTCATTCGACGACGAGCGCTGCGCTGACAACTTGATGTGTTGCCGTGATATATAATAACATTGGTTCGCCTAGGTTGGGCGCGGCCAGGACCGGATTTGTTGCTAATATGGCCTTTATTTCTTCGAGTCCGGCCGTGGCAGCATCCGTCCACTCGACGTGTTCGGTGCGCCGGAGGAGGCGGTAGAGAGGCAATGCCTTTTCTCCCAAATGGGAGATGAAGCGGCTTAGAGCCGCCACGCATCTAGTTAGTTTTTGTATGTGTTTGAGGTCTTTTGGGATATCCAGTTGTGACAGAGCTCGGATCTTGGCTGAGTTTGCTTCAATTCCTCTACCAGATACAATGAAGCCCAAGAGCTTTCCGGCTGGTATGCCGAAAACGCATTTTTCCGGGTTGAGCTTAATGTCATATGCTCGGAGGTTGTCGAATGTGAGCCTCAAATCGTCTACTAGAGTTTCGACGAGTTTGGTCTTAACGACCACATCGTCTACATATGCCTCCACTGTTTTGCCGATCTGGGTAGCCAGACATGTCTAAATCATGCGCTGATATGTTGCGCCGGCGTTTTTAAGTCCGAAGGGCATTGTGTTGAAGCAGAATGGTCCGTATGGAGTAATGAATGCCGTTGCGGCCTGGTCTGTTTCGGCCATCTTGATTTGATGGTATCCGGAGTATGCGTCAAGGAAACACAATGAATCGTGCCCCGCGGTAGCATCGATGATTTGGTCGATGCGGGGGAGGGGGAAAGGATCCTTTGGACAGGCCTTATTAAGGTCTTTAAAATCCACACAAAGGTGCCAGGATTTGTCCTTTTTTGGTACCATTACCAGGTTTGCTAGCCAGTCCGGATGTTTTATATCTCTGATGAATCCGGCTTCTAATAGTTTGGCTAGCTCCTCTCCCATTGCCAGTCTTTTGGGTTCAGAAAATCGTCGAAGAGCCTGTTTGACTGGCTTGAATCCTTTTAGGATATTTAGGCTATGCTCTGCCAGCCTGCGTGGGATTCCTGGCATATTTGAAGGCTGCCAAGCAAAAATGTCCCAATTTTCCCGAAGGAATTCTCGTAGTGCGGCTTCTACATCAGGGTTTAATTGTGCCCCAATGGAGGCCGTCTTTGTGGGCTCTGTTGGATGGACATGGAATTTGACTATTTCGTCTGCTAGTTTAAAAGAGGTGGACTTAGATCTCTTATCGAGTATCACATCGTCCCTATTCACCGTGGAGCGTAGTGCAGTGAGTTCTTCTGCCGCTAGGGCTTCGGATAGTGCCTCTAGGGCTAGTGCGGCTGTCTTATTTTCAGCGCGGAGTGCTATGTCCGGATCACTGACCAGAGTGATGATTCCATTGGGCCCGGGCATTTTGAGCTTCATGTACCCGTAATGGGGTACGGCTTGGAAAATTATGAATGCCTCTCACCCTAATAGGGCGTGATATCCGCTGCTGAACGGGGCCACTTGGAACGTGACTTCCTCGGACTTGTATTTGTCCGGCGAGCCGAACACTACATCTAGTGTGATTTTTCCTGTGCAGCGTACTTCCCGACTAGGGGTTATTCCTCTAAAGGTTGTGCTGCTTCGCTCAATGCGGCTCCAGTCTATTTCCATTTTTTGGAGGGTTTCCTCGTAGATGAGGTTTAATCCGCTGCCGCCGTCCATGAGTACCTTGGTAAGACGAAAGCCGTCCACTATTGGACTGAGGACCAATGCGGCTGGTGCTCGGGCTGTTCGGAATTTAGGTTCATCGCTGGCATTGAAGGTGATAGCCGTGTCGCTCCATGGATTTGTTGTTGCTACTTGGTAGACTTCGGCGAGGCTGCGGATTGTTCGTTTCCGCATATTATTTGATGCGTAAGTCTCGAAGACTGTTAATACCGTCCTGGTACTGTTGGGCTGGTTCTCCGGGGCTAGAAGCCCTTCACCACTTTTGGCCACCTGCCGTAGTATCCAGCATGCTCGGAGGCTATGTGTTGGAGTGGCGCCTTCTGCATTATGGATTTTGCAAGGTCTGCTGAGCCATCCCTCCAGTACGGTTCCGTACCCTTTAGGGGTTTTTTGCTTTTTGGTTTTTGACCCAAGTGCTTGAGCATGGTGCACCCTTTTATTCCGGACTAAGGTTGTGTTCAGGGCCGGATTGTCCCAAAATCTAGTTTCGGTTTTCCAGGCACTCTCCATCGCACAGTGTTTTTGTACTATGGTCGCCAGGTCGGCGAAGCGCGTGACCTCGCGACAACTTATGGCGTTCATGATTCCCTTGTCCGTGCAATTGTTGCAGAAAATAGAGATTGCGCTTTCCTCATGGCAGTCCTTTATCCTATCGACAACCAGGAGGAATCTGGCCCAGTAATGATGTACTGTTTCATCGGGCTCTTGCCGTATTTGAGATAGATCGCTTGTGTTTGGGTGAGCGGGTGGAACTAAATTCGGAACCCCGCCCAATCTGAGGCTCAAAGGCCGAGGAGTTTCCGGATTTGGAAGCTTGGATTGCTGGAGGTTGTCCGACGAATCTAGTCTGCTGCCTGACTTTAGGTTCAATACTCGATTGACGTCCGTCCCTCCGCGGGAATCCGGCATGGAGGGATCGGGAATCCAGACATAACTGGTTTTTAACATAGAAGAAGAGTCACCACGTTGTTCTTCTACCACAGCAACATGGTGGGTAGCCTGGGGAGAGTTAATTTCTCTCAGATCGGTTTTAAGCCCAATCTAATCGTAGTCTGTAGCGACTCCCAGGGCAGCGATGTGATCCAAGAGCTCGTTTATGGAAGAGAGCTCCATCGGATCCAGCTGCTCGGCGAATTCCGAGTAGACGCGAAGATCGCTTTTGATGACCTGAGAGGTCATCGTCGAAGCGGTGGCCGAACAGGCGGTCATAAGAAAACCACCTTGCCGGATAGCTTGACCGGCGGCCAAAGCTCCTTTGGCAATGGTACCGTCTTTAAAGACGGGAAGAGGCATCCTTCCTGATTGTGACAGCACAGAGGAACTCTCAATGAAAGCACCAATGTCGGTGTCAAAACCGGCGGATCTCGGGTAGGGGGTCCCGAACTGTGCGTCTAGGCGGATGGTAACAGGAGACAAGGGACACGATGTTTTACCCAGGTTCGGCCCCTCTTCATGGAGGTAAAACCCTATGTCCTGCTTGATTGATATTGATGATGTGGGTATTACAAGAGTAGATCTACCGCGAGATGAAGGAGGCTAAACCCTAGAAGCTAGCCTATGGTATGATTGTTGTTTTGTCCTACGGACTAAAACCATCCGGTTTATATAGACACCGGAGAGGGCTACGGTTACACAGAGTCGGTTACAATGGTAGGCGATGTACATATCCGTATCGCCAAGCTTGCCTTCCACGCCAAGGAAAGTCCCATCCGGACACGGGACGAAGTCTTCAATCTTGTATCTTCATAGTCTTGGAGTCCGGCCGACGATGATAGTTCAGCTATCCGGACACCCCCTAATCCGGGACTCCCTCACCATCCTTGCCTTATCTAGGATAGCCGGAAGTGCATCGATCGCAAGATTAAAAAGGAGGGGGGAAAGATAGGACACCCTTTCCTTAACCCCCGAGATGACCTAAAGAAGGCCCCGCCTCCCCATGAATATTAATGGCGGTGTTTGATACGTCTCCAACATATCTATAATTTTTGATTGTTCCACGCTATTATATTATCAGTTTTGGATGTTTTATATGCATTAATATGTTATATTATTTTTGGGACTAACCTATTAACCTAGAGCCCAGTGCCAGTTTACATTTTTTCCTTGTTTATGAGCTTGAAAAGGAATACCAAACGTAGTCCAAATGGAATAAAACTTTCACGATGATTTTTCTTGGACCAGAAGACACCCCGGAGACTTGGAGATGACGTCAGAAGATCCGCGAGGCAGCGGAAAGGGGTGAGGGCGCGCCCAGGGGGTAGGCCGCGCCCCCTACATTGCCACCTCCTCGGGACTCCTCTGACCTAACCCTTGGCCCTATATATTCACATATATTCCCAAACTACCAGAGGCACCCACGAATACACTTCTCCACCACCACAACCTTCTATTCCCATGAGATCCCATCTTGGGGCCTTTTCCGGCATCCTGCCGGAGGGGGATTCGATCACGGAGGGCTTCTACATGAACTCTATTGCCCTTGTAATGAAGCGTGAGTAGTTTACCACAGACCTACGGGTCCATAGCTAGTAGCTAGATTGCTTCTTGTCTCTCTTTGATTCTCGATACCATGTTCTCCTCAATGTTCTTGGATATCTATCCGATGAAATCTTATTTGCCGGTGTGTTTGTCGAGATTCGATGAATTGCGGATTTATGATCAGCTTATCTATGAATATTATTTGAACCTTCTCTGAATTCTTATATGCATGATTTGATATCTTTGTAGTTCTCTTCGAACTATCGGTTTAGTTTGGCGAACTAGATTGGTTTTTCCTGCAATGGGAGAAGTGCTTAGCTTTGGGTTCAATCTTGCGGTGTCCTTTCCCAGTGACAGTAGGGGTATATATATTGCTTGAGTTTATTCCTCTAAATCATGCCATCTTACTTAAAGCGTTACTCTGTTCTTCATGAACTCAATACTCTAGATGCAGGCAGGAGTCGATCGATGTGTGGAGTAATAGTAGTAGATGCAGGCACATAGTACAACTAGTCATGAAGACACCTCCCACATCACCGCCACTGAATGTTGTACCACAATTACCCCACCCCCTGCACGTCCATGGCCACCATCCCACACCTTAGCTGAGAGCTTTGTCCACGAGCATCATGACTCCCACCACCAATGTACATGACCCCCTTATTAGCAGCTTGTGCATGTGCCTACTAGTGGTGTTCAGCAAGCACACCACTAGTATGATTTCACTTGTAAGTGATTATTAATGACGAGTGAGTAACTTACTAGTGGCGTGTTTGCCTTGTTGGGTTCTACGGTAGGGTGCCTCAACTGCAAATTAAAATTTTCCTACTCACAGAACAACCAAGAACATGCTACGGGAGATGGATCACAGATCATTACCACTAGACGCACAATGCCCTGCAGCGGAAGAAGAGTTGGGGCAGCACGTCAACATGGATTGTTTCCTCCTCGTCCAATCTCCCTCAAACAACCGGTCGTCCGATCCCACGTACAAGTTCGTCGGAGCGGCGCAGGTGCATCGCATCTAACGGTATCCGTGCGTGCAGGAGGAACATCGTGCGGCGGACTACTAGGTCCGATCACATAGTTGGCAGTGAGTGGAGGTGGATATTCGCAACACATGCAAACCCTAGTGACAACACTGAAGAGATCAATCTCATGAGTGTGCCGCACCCCAACTTTATATAGGCATATCCGTCGTGGGCTCAACGCTTGGGCCTCACACGGATCCTAAAGCCCAAAGCCTGTTCGGCATGGATCCGAGTCTGAGTAGGATCACACCTGACTCGTGGAGTCAGACCAAGCCTCACAGGTTTTTTCTCTTAAGCGCGTGACCCCTTGGGTTCAAGTTGACTTGGTCGCAGGTCAGATCACCTCCGACCTGCTCGGCTGGTAGCGGCCTCTAGCAACGCGTGCCGACCACCAAGTAGACAATGAAGCAGGTTGGTGAACCTGTACATCTCACTTCTATTCCTTTTGCCACACAATATATGTTATCGGGCTCAAGGTGAGTCTGTCATCCTTGTGCTAGCCCGACCTCTTTCTCGTTCCAGTGATGCCGACCACAAATCGGATTATCTCATAATCCTTGCCGCATGACCATGCTTATCCTGGTCGGATCACACGAGGGGCCCAGAGTACATCTCTCCTAATCGGAGGGGCAAATCCCATCTTGCTCGACCATGTCTTGCAGCATGGGTCTGGACAAGCCCGAAACCTACCTTTGTAACTACCCAGTCACGGAGTAGCGGTTGGTTGGCCCAAAGCAGGTCTGTCACCATCCCGAGTACATGCGCCAACTCAGGTCTTAGGACATAGAACATATGTTGTACTAAAGATTCACACATGACATATCACTACATCTCATAGTTGGGTCGGTCCGACTCCGACCTTATCTCGGATAGGATCCGACTATGTCAAACCCGACCAGATCCTTCCAAGTCCATATTATCCAGTTAGCGTCCAATGTTCCATGGCTAGTGAGACCAAGCCATCGACCGTGTCATATGCTAGTGTAGTCGGTTGCGCATCCACACAACCCTTTCGACTAGGGACCTTTTAGGACAATAATCGTACAGTGCATAGTCCCACAAACAAGACACATACATGCTGATATACATCATTGATAATGTCCAAGGACTATCTTTATTCATAAACACATATGAAATATCATCATACATGATTGCCTCTAGGGCATATCTCCAAGATGCCTGCACGACAATAGTAAGGCACATACAAGTGTCTTGTCTGGGACTTTCATGCAACATGTAATACAAAATACCAATGGCACAATGCTACTATTTTGGGGAATTGGTGATGTGCTTCTATTTTTGCGCGCCGCTAGTACTTTGTTTTGGGGAAAAAGATGACACGACGGTGTATTTGATGTTGTGGTAGCATTCACACACATGATTCATATATCAATATAAAAAGTATGCAATAAATAGATAATTTTATGTATCACATTTTACATGAATTCAAATATACAAATTGCAACTCATGCGTTAATTTACATAACACACATTGATATATGAATTTTAATGCTTTGGTTAAAGAAAAATTGCTTAAGATTGATGATTTGGGTAGGAATGTGGATATAATTTCTCTCGATATTGATTCTTCGAAAATTAGATCTATTCCACCCAAGCATGATATAAATGAATCTCTAAAGGCTATGATAATCTCCAGATGAGTGCAAAGAAAGAACCGCTAAGATGCATGCTAAACGTGATTGGTTTGTAAAAGTGTGTTCTTCTAGTTCTTGTGGAAATAATGAAGAAGATCTTAAAGTGTTGATGTGACTCCTACTGAATCTTTGTTTTCCAATATAAATCTTGATAAACATGGGACTAGAGATGAGTCAACTTTAGTTAAAAGGTGTCCCAATGATTGGGAGTTTTTAGATCTTGATGCAAAAATTGATGAAAGTGGGATTAGAGAGTTCAAAACTTTAAGTAGCGATGAACCCACTCTTTTGTATTTCAGGGATTTTAATTGTGATAATTGTTCTTTAATAGATTGTATTTCCTTGTTGCAATCCATGTTGAATTCTCCTAGTGCTTATAATCAAAATAAAGCTTGTACTAAACATATCGTTGATGCTATGATGCAATCTTTTGAAGAAAAGCTTGAATTGGAAGTTTCTATCCCTAGAAAAATTTATGATGAGTGGGATCATACTATTAAGATTAATATTAAAGATTATGAGTGCCATTCTTTGTGTGATTTGGGTGCTACATTTCCATGATTCCAAAACTTTATGTGATTTGTTAGGTTTACGTGAATTTGATGATTGCTCTTTAAATTTGCATCTTGCGGATTCCACTATTAAGAAACCTATGGTAAGGATTAATGATGTGCTTATTGTTGCAGATAGGAATTATGTACCCGTAGATTTCATTGTTCTTGATATAGATTTCAATCCTACATGCCCTATTATTCTTGGTAGACCTTTCCTTGAAAAAAGAAAGATTGGTGCAATTATTGATATGAAAGAAGGAAACATTAGATTTCAATTTCCATTAAGGAAGGGCATGGAACACTTTACTATAAAGAAAATTAAATTGCCTTATGAATCTATTATGAGATCTACTTATGAATTGCATACCAAAGATGACAATACCTAGATCTATCTATGTGTTTTTATGCCTAGCTAAGGGCGTTAAACAATAGCGCTTGTTGGGAGGCAACCCAATTTTATTTTTGTTCTTTTTTTCTGGGTCTATTTTTCAAAAATAATTCATCTAGCCTCAGGTTAGATGTGTTTTAGTTAGTGTTTGTGCCAAGTAAGACCTTTGGGATGGCTTACAGTGATAGTTGATTTAATCTTGCTGAAAAACAGAAACTTTTACGCCTAGAAAAATAATTTTCATAATTCACATAAGCGTGCTTTTGCTCTTAGTTGTTTACACAAGATTTATATACAAATTTCCTACGTTTTACTAATTTTTTAGAATGTTTGGAGTTACAGAAGTATTCGAAGTTCTCTGATTGCTACAGACTATCCTGTTTTTTACTGATTCTGTCTTCCATGTGTTGTTTGCTTATTTTGATGAATCTATGAGTAGTATCGGGAGGTATGAACCATGGAAAAGTTGGAATACAGTAGATATTACACAACTATAAATAAATAATGAGTTCACGATAGTACCAAAAGTGGTGATTTATTTTCTTATACTAACGGATCTTATGAGATTTTCTGTTTAGTTTTGTGCTGTGGAGTTTTCAAGTTTTGGGTAAGGATTTGATGGACTATGGAGTAAGGAGTGGGAATATCCTAAGCATGGGGTTGCCCAAGGCACCCAAGGTAATATTCAAGGACAACCAAGAGCCTAAGCTTGGGGATGCCCCGGAAGGCATCCCCTCTTTCGTCTTCATCTATCAGTAACTTTACTTGAGGCTATATTTTTATTCAGCACATGATATGTGTTTTGCTTGGAGCATCTTGTATGATACGAGTCCTTACTTTTTAGTTTTCCATAATCATCCTTGCTTACAAACCTTTTGATAGGGACACACATGAATCATGATTTATTAGAATACTCTATGTGCTTCACTTATATCTTTTGAGCTAGGCAATTTTGCTCTAGTGATTCACTTATATCTTTTTAGAGCACGGAGGTGGTTTTATTTTATAGAAATTATTGAACTCTCATGCTTCACTTATATTATTTTGAGAGTCCTTTTTAAAAAGCATGGTAATTTGCTTTGGTTATGAATTTTGTTCTAATATGATAGGCATCCAAGAGGGATATAGTAAAAACTTTCATACAAAGTGCATTGAATAGTATGAGAAGTTTGATTCCCTATGATTGTTTTGAGATATAGAGATGGTGATATTAGAGTCATGCTAGTGAGTAATTGTGAATTGGAGAAATACTTGTGTTAAAGTTTGTGATTCTTGTAGCATGCACGTCTGGTGAACCGTTATATATGTGATGAAGTCCGAGCATGATTTATTTATTGATTGTCTTCCTTATGAGTGGCGGTCGGGGACGAGCGATGGTGTTTTCCTACCAATCTATCCTCCTAGGAGCATGCGCGTAGTACTTTGTTTCGATGACTAATTGATTTTTACAATAAGTATGTGAGTTCTTTATTACTAATGTTGAGTCCATGGATTATACACACTCTCACCCTTCCACCATTGCTAGCCTCTCTAGTGCCGTGCAACTTTCGCCGGTACCATACACCCACCATATACCTTCCTCAAAACAGGCAGCATACCTACCTATTATGGCAATTCCATAGCCATTCCGAGATATATTGAGATGCAACTTTCCACCGTTCCGTTTTATTGTGACACGTTCCATCATTGTCATATTGCTTTGCATGATCATGTAGTTGACATCATATTTGTGGCAAAGACACCTTTCATAATTCTTTCATACATGTCACTCTTGAGTCATGGCACATCCCGGTACACCACCGGAGGCATTCATATAGAGTCATATTTTGTTCTAAGTATCGAGTTGTAAGTAAATAAAAGTGTGATGATTATCATTATTAGAGCATTGTCCCATGTGAGGAAAGGATGATGGAGACTATGATTCCCACACAAGTCGGGATGAGACTCCGGACGAAAAAAAAGATGCCAAAGAAGCCCACAAAAAATAAGAGAAAAGAGAGAAAGGGTAATGTTACTATCCTTTTTCCACACTTGTGCTTCAAAGTAGCACCCTGATCTTCATGATAGAGAGTCTCCTATGTTGTCACTTTCATATACTAGTGGGAATTTTTCATTATAGAACTTGGCTTGTATATTCCAATGACGGGCTTCCTCAAATTGCCCTAGGTCTTCATGAGCAAGTAAGTTGGATTCACACCCACTTAGTTTATTTTTGAGCTTTCATAAACTTATAGCTCTAGTGCATCTGTTGCATGGCAATCCCTACTCACTCACATTGATATCTATTGATGGGCATCTCCATAGCCCGTTAGTACGCCTAGTTGATGTGAGACTATCTCCCTCTTTTTGTCTTCTCCACAACCACCATATTCCATTCCACCTATAGTGCTATGTCCATGGATCACGCTCATGTATTGCGTGAAAGTTAAAAAGGTTTGAGAACACCAAAAGTTTGAAACAATTGCTTGGCTTGTCATCAGGGTTGTGCATGATTTGAATACTTTTTGTGATGAAGATGGAGCATAGCCAGACTATATGATTTTGTAGGGATAAACTTTCTTTGGCCATGTTATTTTGAGAAGACATCATTGCCTTTTTAGTATGCTTGAAGTATTATTCTTTTTATGTCAATATTAAACTTTTGTTTTGAATCTTATGGATCTGAACATTCAATCCGCAATAAAGAAAATTACAAGGATAAATATGTTAGGTAGCATTTCACATCAAAAATTCTGTTTTTATCATTTACCTACTCGAGGATGAACAGAAATTAAGCTTGGGAATGCTTGATACGTCACGAACGTATCTATAATTTTTGATTGTTCCATGCTATTATATTACCTGTTTTGGTTGTGTTATATGCATTAATATGCTATTTTATATTATTTTTGCGACTAACCTATTAACCTAGAGCTCAGTGCCAGTTTCTGTTTTTTCCTTATTTATGAGCTTCGCATAAAAGGAATACCAAACGGAGTCAAAACAGAACAAAACTTTTGCGATGATTTTTCTTGGACCAGAAGACACCCAGGAGAATTGGAGATGAAGTCAGAAGAGTCGCGAGACGGTGTTGAGTGGTGAGGGCGCGCCCCCTGCCTTGCCACCTCCTCGGGACTCCTTTGACCTAACCCTTGGCCCTATATATTCACATATATTCCCAAACCACCAGAGGCATCCACGAAAACACTTTTCCACCGCTGCAACCTTTTGTTCCCGTGAGATCCCATCTTGGGGCCTTTTCCAGCATCCTGCCAAAGGGGGATTTGATCACGGAGGGCTTCTACATCAACTCTATTGCCCTTCCAATGAAGCGTGAATAGTTTACCACAGACCTACGGGTCCATATCTAGTAGCTAGATGGCTTCTTCTCTCTCTTTGATTCTCAATATGATGTTCTCCTCAATGTTCTTGGAGATCTATCCGATGTAATCTTCTTTTGCGGTGTGTTTGTTGAGAGCCGATGAATTGTGGATTTATGATCAGCTTATCCATGAATATTATTTGAGTCTTCTATGAATTCTTATATGCATAATTTGATATCTCTGTAATTCTCTTCAAACTATCGGTTTAGTTTGGCTAACTAGATTGGGTTTTCTTGCAATTGGAGAAGTGCTTAGCTTTGGTTTCAATCTTGCGGTGTCCTTTCCCAGTGACAGTAGGGGCAGCAAGGCACATATTGTATTGTTCCCATTGAGGATAAAAATATGGGGATTAAATAGTATTTCTTGAATTTATTCCTCTACATCATGTCATCTTACTTAAAGCGTTACGCTGTTCTTCATGAACTTAATACTCTAGATGTAGGCAGGAGTCGGTCGATCTGTGGAGTAATAGTAGTAGATGCAGGCAGGAGTCGGTATACTTGACACGGACGTGATGCCTATATGTGATAGTCATTGCCTTAGATATCATCATAACTTTGCGCTTTTCTATCAATTGCTCGACAGCAATTTATTCGCCCACCGTATTATTTGCTATCTTATGGCCCCCAGGTCCATTGACAACCCCTTTATCACGTTGGGTGCAAGTGTTTGATTGTTTGTGCAGGTATTGGTGATTTGTGCGTTATCTCCTACTTGATTGATATCTTGGTTCTCTAACTGAGGGAAATACTTATCTCTACTTTGCTGCATCACCCTTTCGTCTTCAAGGGAATAACCAACGCAAGCTCAAGAAGTAGCAGTGTTACTCCTCCTAACCAACAACATGATCCACCAACACCGGTGATTATCGAACCCCCTCTGTTTGAGCACCAAGCGAAGGAATGTTAGACAAGGTAGTCAGATGCCTTAAGAAAGTGTAGATTAAGAAAGACGCCTTTATGACGGCATTTCCTACCCACATGCACAATTTCATGAAGGTCTAGAATCCTTTCATGGATATGGCGGCCCCATAGGGACACAACACGATAAAGGTGCGAGAGACACTCCAACACCACGACGACACGCGTCGTATACACCATCACAAAAATTTGTGGGAACACATTAATCACCTTAATCGGCCTGTAGTACCGAATATCAGTCGCCCCAACTATTTTGGAGATCGGGTTATTGAAATCAAAGTTTAGCCGTGCCATATTGAGAGCCAATATGAAATTCATGGAACATCAACATGATCACCTGCTCGAGCTCTAGCCAAAATTTCTGGAAGAAGGCCATTGGTGGGCTATTGGGGCCAGGTGCCGAACTAGCATTCATAACATCAATCACCCGCCCTACCTCTTCTAGCAAGAATGGCAAAGTTTGCTGCACATTCTCAATGGCTGACACACTTGCCGCTGATTGCGAGTCCTTTGCCAGAGAAACCCCATAGTGGGGTTCACCGTCAAGAGTTCCTTATAGAAGGAGTAAATATGCGAGACGATCTCCCCAGCCTGCTCAAGGAGGACATTCCCATCCCACAGAGAAGGACTGATCACTTCAGACATTGCCCATTTGAAATGGCGTGAAAATAGGTGGTGTTGGCGCCCCCCTTTAAGAGCCAATTTTGGCTCCTGTGACACTGCTATAAAACTCCTCGCCCTTGCAGATTTTCATAAGGGAGGCCTCAAGGGTATAGCGCTGGAGCCACTCATCATCCGAGAGACCAGGGTGTCTACAATCACAATCAACTCTCGAATCTGGTCGAGTGGGGCTCCCTTAAGATTTCTAAGCTCTGCACCTAGGTTGCCCGCCCAACCAAGCATGAACTGCCTAGCCAACTTGGCACAATGATTGCAACATCAATGGCAAAAAACATCCTGGTAGGTGGTTGCCGATACGGCTCCTGGTTCTTTGTTTCATCGATGGGCGGCTCTTTGTAGCCAATGGGACATGTCCTCTTTAATAAAGTGCGCTTGGTTGGACACGATGCTGTCGAGGACAAGTGGTACGAGCACATGTACCAGCGCATGTGGTTGTACCATGGGCCACCTTCTCCTCTGTTTCCCTCTTGGCGACTCCATTTCTTTGCCTCAGTTTCAACACTTGGTGTGTCCTTCTATGTGATGATTTTCTTCCATGTTTGAGCCCATTTCCCGTAGAAATGCACTAAAGAAGGTATTTTGAAATGTCTTGCTTGACAGAGTCAAAATAGTCAGTATCCTTGGTAGGGACGCAAACGTGGTCGGAAGTACCAGAACGGAGCCTGCACACAAAATTTACCCAGGATAGGGCCTCCGGCGAGGAGTAATACTCTATGTCATGCTTCACTACTAGGGAAAAGCCTAGCAGCAGCGCGGGTTTTGGGACTATTAGCAGCGCGGGGGCCGGCGCTACTAATAAGGCGCTACAACTAACTTATAGCAGTAGCGCGGGTGCCACCCGTGCTACTACTACGTCCTTTAGTAGTAGCGTGGGTAAAAACCCGCGCTACTACTACCAGCGTGGTTTTTTTTTGAATTTTTTCGAAAAAATATTTCGATTTTTTCCCCTAATTTTCAAATTTCTGAATTATTTTAACCTCAAATCTCTAATCACCCCTCATCGCTGCTCAATTTAATCTCTAATCACCCCTCATCATTCCAAATCATCTAACTTCTCGGACGGTCACCCATCCTCTCACTACTCTAGCCTGAGCACGCTTAACTTCCGGGTTCTATTCTCCCTCGTTTCCAAGTCTGCACTTGTTGTTTTCCTGACAATAGTAAGATGCCAATCCTATTAACCTCAGGAATTTAGCTTGAGCATGAAGTCACACATTTCACTATTTGAGTTTGAAACTATTGTTCTAAAAAATTAGTAACACTAATATTTCTTGAATAATTAGTTTGACCACAGTTTGACCATAGTTTGGCCATAGTTTGACCAGATTTGACCAAAATTCAAAAAAACTAGAATAATTATTTAGTAACACTAATATTCTAGAATAATTAGTTTGACCATTGTTTGACCACAGTTTGACCACACAATTTGAAATTTTTTCGATTTTTTCCACTAGATCTTAAAAGCCCTGTAACTTTTTGTCTGTTTGTTTTTTGAGGATTTTGAAAATGTTTAACAGGGTTCCCCCGGTTATATTTGGATGTAACTTTTCGAGTAGATGATTTTTAAAAACTTTTTCATCCGAGTTAGTATGCAAAAGTTATGCCCATTTTTACAAATTCTCGAGAGATTTTGCAAATAAAGTCGAAATTCATATTTGCAAATTTTCCCAACAACTAGACCACATATCACATGGGAAACTTATTTTCTTTTTTTTGACATTTTCATCATTTTCTTTTATTTTTTTTAAAACTGAAAAGGCGATCCACAGGGGGGGTAGAGTTTGAAAATGGGACCTTTAGTAGTAGCGCGGTTTTTTACCTCCTCGCTACTACTATGGCACCACTTAGTAGTAGCGAGGGCTAAAAACCAACGCTACTGCTCTCAAACTTAGTAGTAGCAAGGTTTTAAAAACCCGCGCTACTACTATGGCATGTCCCGGGGGGCACGGTAGAGGCCGCTTAGTAGTAGCGAGGGTTAAAAACCTGCGCTACTGGTATCAACTTAGTAGTAGCGAGGTTTAAAAACCTACGCTACTGGTAAGTAGCAGTAGCGTCAGTTTTTAACCCTCGCTACTAGTAACTTTCTGTGTATAGGCTTTTCCCTAGTAGTGCTTGCTGTCTTCATTCATGGTGGGTATACCTCATGCAAGGGATTCAATGGGGAGTATGAAGATGCTACCAAGAGTATATTCTACTATAATCGATCTCTTGGGAGCCCATAGCTCTCACCTTATATACATGATGAGGGCTAGGGTTTTAAAAAATAGATATATACAATCTTAGCCTGCCACTAGGATGACTTGAGGGCTAAGATGATATCATGAATGTAAGTCTATTGTTCGGAGATCCCAACTATGCCAGTTAATTGGCATGCATTTTGGGTCCCTAGCCGGGCCTTCTAGGTGGCTCCTTTGATAGAAGCCACCCCTGGTGCATGGAACCATCAGTAGCACCCGCGCCTATCTAGAGTGGGAGTTCCGTCAGTCTTCGAGAACCCAGGCGAGCTCTTGGTTTTGTTGACTGTTGACAAAGGGCCCCATCTTGGTTGAGCCGTAAGAGGCCTACCCGACTTGGATGCTTCATTCTGGAGACCTCTTTGTTCCCTAGGGCTCTCCTACCCCCGGCTCATGGTTTTTTCCTGGTGCAGGCTCCACAGAAATAGGGCTCTTGGACCCGCGGCCTCCGGGCGTCGGTGTGCTCCGAGGTCATGGCGATGCCCCCCCCCCCGGGGGCGGTGTTACTTGGGCCATAGAGGAAGGTATTGCGGCCTAATGGCGATCGCCACCACCAATCGCCAGTGCCAACCTTCCAGGTGTCACCGCTGGCTTCGATGCAATTCTTCGGAGCCGTGTTGCCACTTCATATCCCTTTGATTCTTTATTAATCAGGAGAGGGCTAGTATTAACCACACATCATCCTCTCCTCAATTCCTCTTATATTTTAGCAACCGCCATCGCAGGAGAAGAACACTGCCACTTCAGATCCCTTTTGTTCCTTATTAATCGGGAGAGGGTTGGTATCAACCATGCAACTTCCCCTTCCCAATTCCTCTGAGATTTTAGCAGCCGTCGTCACTGGAGAAGAACACACCTTGAAGCCCGAGCCGCACAAGGTTGGCGTGGTCGCAAGACATGGAGGCGTCCTGGATCAAAGCTTGTCTCGTCATCGCCCCGTTCGGTCGAGGTGGCAAATTTGCCCACCAGGCCTGGTGATTGGAAGCCCTCCGTCATCACCTCGGTGCACCTAGAGGGCTTGACTGCCCAGGGATGGCTGCCCAAGCACATCCGCTTTCACTCCACTGTCTTTCTACATGGAAAGCCGAGAAGGATCCATATCCTCTTCCCTGGAGATGAACACATTTTGTAATAGAAAATCCGTTGTAAACTGAGTACAATGACACACACACACACACACACACACATATATATATATAGAGAGAGATAGAGAGAGAGAGCTATTGCAATAGGTAAATAGTTGACTTTGATTTTGCTCTACGGGCTCATGTTAACACCAACTCAAAAAACCTAGTAATAAGCATCATCTAGATATATTTTTGTGCACTGTTGCATCTGTGATCATAATACTTAGTACACTCAAGCCATTAATTTATCCCAAATGGATCTTCTTTGACGGAATATACAAAACATTCGCAATAATTGTAGTATCAGTTAACCGTTACTATCATAGTCCACCAAGGATGCACTGTACGGCCTTGCGGTTTTCGCGTGGACTATTATTGTCGTGTAGGTGTCACTAAAGAATATAAATGAAAATGCATGACTCTATCGTGTCGGCCAGTAGTATACATGGATGCATAGCTTATCTATAGTTCGACAAACTTTGAAACTTTAATGCGCATTAAACAAGCACTAAAACATGCATTTATGTTGGTGTAGTGTATGATTGATCTCCAAACGTAATGATCTCATAAGAACCCTTATGCACATTTCATTATCATATGTTTTGTATATTATGTTCTTGGTTTGCTTCGTTGTTCATAATGTGTATTTTTATTATACTTGACCCTGCATCATACTAATATTTGTGATTGCTAAATCCAGATGATTGATGCAAATCATCTTTGTCCTCGAAAAGAAAGCCAATGGCCCATAGTCTCAGGGTGCATTTCTAGTAGCATGTATTTATCACATGGAAATAGCACATTAATCTTTATTTAACTAATATTAATGTGAGTATTGTTTAGTGCATCATTTAAATTATTGTATTAGCATAACAATGACATACAAAATTTTGTCTAATCTACGAGCTCAGATTAGGAACTAGTATTTTCCCTAGAAGTAAAAAGCACATATGATAAAGTTACGTTACTTACCCCTATTGTGAGAAGGGGTAACAACAAAGCTACAAGAAATTTGTTTCTGTGTCAATAAAGCCCGTTAAATATGGATAACAATCATGGTTTAATCTACAGTCACATTGACAAAAAACCAGATAGTTATAAGGGTTTACATTAAATGAAAAGTATCTCTATACATATGTAAGATGTCATTACTTTACTAATCATGACAATATTATTAGTCGATGATGAATTATGGTATCCAATAAATGAAATTACAACTATGAATTACAACAACAGAAAAGTATAAGAATACATTTAGTATATTTATATATTTCTTAGTTTTGCATATTTATTACAATCCCACTTTTCCATTTATTACACGAATCTTGATAATAGCAGTTTACATACATATGCATGGTAGATATAATGGTTGTGGAGGAAGTAATAAAAAAGTTTTGCAAGAGTAAATGACTGTAGTTCTTATGAGTTGTTGTAGTTTTATGTCTGAAGCATGTATCATATTTTTGGAACAAATGTCTGGAAATAATCTTGAAGAAAAAAGGCATGTTACTTGAGAAGTTTAACTCAAATGAAATATATATGCAACAGAAATGGAGGGTCAATGTCTTGCCGTTGTGTAGTTTCATGTTTGTGCCAAGCTAATAAAAAACCCAGGACTAAATAAAATTTCCCAGGTAGAGGAACAAATTTTGTAACAAAATGTCCATTGTAAAAGTAGTGCAATGGTACAGTTAAGCAAACATATTGGCAATCTAGTGATACATGATAGTGCTTGCAATAATAGGTCGGTATATTGTTATGCTACTTTTCTTACTTAGAATATGAATATTATGATTTAGAGGATAATGACCCACCTGTACTATGACTTGATTAATTTGATATCCATACATAAGTGAGAAGCTGAAAATTAATGCCTACTAATTGCATGCTAAAATATTGTAGAACTGATTATAATGGTTAACAAGCCATACATTTGTGTAGCTACATTTGTTTGTTGCATCCAAACCCAGTAGGACCCGTACAGAAGCAGGTCGATAAACTCTTGGGAAAGTAGTGGCTCTACCCACTTTGGTGCACCCATGGAGCAAACAGTAAATTCAAAAAAAAATATTAAAAAAAGTCAAAATCAAAAAATTTCTTCGACATGATTATGAGCAAATGTTTTAGGAGCTTGCAAAGTATGGTACCAAAAAACATCGAATGAGCTTCATACAAAACGTAATACAAATGATGCTCTGCACCATGTTACTATTCACATGTTTTCAGCACAAATTTGGTTTTTTTTTGTACAGAGTTCCCCGGATGTCGGTGTACTAGAGTAGGGGTACCCTAGTACCCCGAACTTGTGCATGGGCAGTTGCAGCGCCCCGCGGCAAGGGCTTGCCGGGTGACCGCCAAGGTCCTCCGTGGCTCCTTTGGGGCCATTCAAGAACTAAGTGTTCAAGTCAAGGAGACAAGGCCCCGGCAAGAAGAGCTTGCCGGGAAGGCCAACCAAGGCATCTCAGGGAACTTGCCGTGACGCGCCACGCGTCCCGGTGAGCGACAAGCTTTCGGGCGCGACAAGACAACGACCGCGGCAAGGCACTTGCCGCGGCAAGCAGCCACTCTGTGCCCACGCGCCAGCGCATCCACCAACGTGTCGCCCTGGGGCCTTCCCAGGCGCGCGTGGGGAGAGGCTGTGCAGCCAGTGGTGCGCGGTGGCATGCGATGCTGACAAGATCACCATCGTGGCAAGCGGTGGCGCCCCTGACGGTCCTTTTCTACACTGTTTGGACGACACAGACGGGCATTTAATGCCTTTGTCCCCTGCCGTCAGGGTTAGGTAGGATACACTATGCAGATAGCTGTACCAACCACCTCTCTTTTTACGTTTTTACCCTTGTTTATGTTGCCACCTGTTGGTGACCCCTTGAACATATAAAAGGAGGCCCATGCGCAACGTAAAGGAGGTTCGGCTCAGTTGGAAGCCAGAAACACACTCACGCTCGGTCTCGTGTATACTGTAGTGCTCCGCGCTCCCGAGCAAGAGCTCAATACAACCAGACAAGCAGCTGTAGGAGTATTATCTCTCCGGAGAGCTCTGAAGCTGGGTAAACTGCTCGTGTGCTTCGCCTCGATCTGCTCTTCGTGCGACCTCCGCCCCCCGCCGAACCGAAAGGGGCTCGGTCTGCCGGTCCCCATAGGTGTTCGTGGATCAGTTTCCCCGACATCTTTGGCGCGCCAGGTAGGGGGCGTCGAGGTTGTGTGACCCTGATCCAGCGTTCACACGAGCCAGATCTTCTTCTTCATCGACATGCCCCCGAAGAAGAAGACTTCGGAGGCTGTTGTTCCGTCCGCGTCGATCCCACCACCACTGGAGCAAACGAGTGGTGGGGCTGACGTCGACGGGAGAACGGACATCGACGAGGGAGCTCACGACGCTGCCAGGTCCAAGGACAAGGCTGCGCAGACCTCGGCGTCCGCACATGTTCCGCGCCCACCTCAGGAGGCGCAGGATCAACAGCGTCATGGTACTCACAGTACCATACGTCTGTTGGTCCAAGATCAAGCTGGTGGATCTCGGGGTGCTCATGACCAGCATGCGCGTCAACATGCTGGCACGAGCAAGGCACGGTCGCCTGGACAAGATACTGCTCCTTCTAACATAGTTAGAAGTCCGAGCATATCCCGCTCCTCGCACCGTTCGCCACTGCCACCCACCACTCCAGCAGAAGCTTTGGCACGAGCTCAACTGCTCCTGGATTATCCTCCAGCGGAAGACAAGATCGACCAATGGAGGGCCACCATTCAGAGTCTCATCGGCTTTGCCAACGACGACACTCCACGGCAGCCAAGTGCATCGCGGCCGCAGCAGGACTGCCAGACACGAGCCGGTGGCGACGAAACCGGTGGGGATGCACCCACCATGCACTCTCCACCCCAAAGGCCAAGATCGCCGACTCGTCAGATCCACCTTGACAGCGACTCCACCGCATCATCAGATCCACGAGCTCGTCGTGATCAGCGCCAAGTCCTTCACGAATGACAGCAAGAAGATGCTCGTACTCGCATTGAGCGCCGAAGAGAAGGGCGACGTCAATCCGACAAGCGCGCTGGGCCCTCTGTTGACATGCATGCGCCAGGGGAACTAGGCGACTTGCCGTACGCGGTAGGTTGCCCTGCATTCACTCGTGAGCTACGGCAAGTCCAGTGGCCCAGCACGAAGAATTTGAAGCCAGATGTACCAGAGAAGTACGACGGCAAGTTGCATCCGTCGGAGTTCCTCAGCATCTACACCATCGCGGTGCAAGCTGCTGGGGGGCGGGACGACAAGATCCTTGCCAACTACTTCCCGCTGGTGCTCAAGCCCAATGTCAGATCCTGGCTCATGCACTTGCCGGACAACTCCATATCCTCCTGGGCTGATCTATGCCATCAGTTTGTCGGCGCCTTTATAGGCGGCCACAAGCCTCATGGCCAAGAGAGCGATTTTTATCTGCTTGCCCAGAAGGAAGGAGAACCCCTGCGCAAGTACATTCAGAGATTCAGCCGCGTGCGGCACAACATCCCAGATGTCCACCCTGCCGCGGTAATCAGCGCGTTCCATCGGAACGTGCGGAACCGCAGGATGCGGGAGGTGATGGCGATGTGCAAGATCAGAGACGTCGGTGAGCTATATGCCCTGGCCGACAAGTGTGCACGTGCTGAGGAAGGGAGGAGACTCCCCGGAGAGAACACAGGAGCAGGAGGATCTGACAGTGAGGAAGCTGCCCCGGCAAAGAAAGGCCGGCGACGGAACAACAGGAAGAAGAAAGGCAAAGAGGTGCTAGTTGTTGAGCAGTCCGCAACGGAGGTGGCGCCAAGAAAGCCAAAGCTGGTGGCTCCGGCAAGGAGATTGCCGCAGAGGCTATGGCGGTCGCCGACAAGCAGGACGGTACCAACAAGCAGTACTGCAAGATCCACCGCACCAAAGGCCATGACCTCCAGAGCTGCAAGAAGGTCGAGCAGCTTGTTGAGTAGCAAAAAGCTGAATACAAGCGGCGCGACAAGGAGAAAGCCTAGGAAGGTGCTGGAGGATCCGGCAAGAAACGGCCCGGCCGAGGAGGACGCCGCGGCAAGGCCAAGCAGCGGCAAGGAGACAGGCCTCCCCGCGGCCGCGACAAGGATGAGGATGACGACGACGATGAAGATATGGATGATGATGAGACCGATGAGCAGGAGTTTTAGAAAGCCACAGAGGTCCCGTGCATTGACGGTGGTGCTTCTCTGCATACTTCGCACCGCCAGCTCAAGCAGTGGGTGCGGGAAGTTAATGCAGCAGAACCCCCCGTCGAGTCACGCAAGCCTCTGAAATGGTCCAGCACGCTTATCATCTTTGATATTGAGGACCACCCTGATCACATAACTGCGGCCGGGTGCTTGCCGATGTTGGTTTCACCAACTATCCGCAACCTCAAGGTAACTAAGATGCTAGTTGATGGCGGGGCCGGCTTGAACCTGATCTCCTCCGCGGTACTCCAGAAACTCCAGATCCCTGACAGCGAGCTCGAAGAGACCGGCACGTTCCAAGGAATCAATCCGGGAAGGAGCAAGCCTAAGGGAAAGATCACGTTGCTAGTGACATTTGGCAGCGAGTTGAACTTCAGGACTGAGAGGGTCACTTTTGACGTTGCTGATTTTCCATTGCCCTATAATGGGATACTTGGCCGTCCTGCACTCGCCAGATTCATGGCAGCCTCTCACTATGCATACAATGTGCTGAAGATGCCAGGCCCGATAAGCGTCATCTCTGTCCCTGGCGACAAGAAGGATGCTCTTATCTGCGCCGACAAGATCTACCGGGAAGCAGCAGCCGCAGGGGATCGCAAGTCACTTGCCGCTGAAGCTCCCGGGGGGAAGAAGAAGACCAAGTCCGGCAAGAGTTCTGATGCCCACTCCGGCAAGCGCACATCTTCGGAGTGCTGCGCTACCGTCGAGGACGCACCATCGAGCTCCACCAGCAAGTGTAAGAAGGCAATGGCAGCTCCGCCAAAGACCAAGAAGGTGTCCGCCAAGGAGGACGGCACTGGTGGTACTTTCACCATCAGTGCCACTCTCGACCCTAAATAGGAAAGCGCGCTCGTTCCTTTCCTGCGGGCGAACGTCGACGTGTTTGCGTGGCAACCGTATGACATCCCCAGTGTTCCCAGGAAAGTAATCGAGCACCACCTTGCCGTCTGTCCTCATGCGTGGCCCGTTAAGAAGAAAGTTAGGAAACAGGCAGTGGAGCGCCAAGAATTCATCGCAGAAGAAATCAAGAAGTTGGAAGCAGCAGGCCTTGTTAGAGGAGTGCTCCATCCTACGTGGTTGGCCAATCCTGTAGTCGTGCGTAAGGCTAACGGGAAATGGAGGCTTTGTATCGACTTTACTGATGTCAATAAAGCTTGTCCCAAAGACCCATTTCCCTTGCCGCGCATTGACCAGATTGTTGACTCCACGGCCGGATGTGATTGACTTTCATTTCTTGATGCATACTCAGGATACCATCAGATCTTCATGGCAGAAGAGGATGAGGAGAAGACCGCATTCATCACCCCGTGTGGCACGTACTGTTTCGTATGGATGCCTTTCGGTTTGAAGAATGCTGGTTCAACATTTGCACGGGTAGTCCACCACGCTTTTGAGCCGCAAATGCACAGAAATGTGGAAGCCTCCATGGATGACATAGTGGTCAAGAGCAAGGACAGGGCGACCCTGATTCAAGATTTAGACGAAACCTTCACAAATCTGCGCAAGATCAACCTCAAGCTTAACCCCGAGAAGTGCGTGTTTGGAGTCCCCTCCGGCAAGCTTCTCGGGTTCTTCGTGTCTCAGCAGGGAATTTAAGCCAATCCCGACAAGATCAAGGCCATTGAGCAGATTTTAGCACCAAAGCGCGTCAAGGATGTACAAAGGCTTGCTGGTTGCGTGGCTGCTCTCAGCAGGTTTATCTCTAGATCTGCAGAGCGCGCCCTGCCATTTTTCAAAATATTGAAAAAGGCAGGTCCAATGAAATGAACTCCGGAAGCGGAGGCAGCGCTGTAGGACTTGAAGAGATACCTGTCCTCCACTCCAACACTTGTCGCACCTAGGCCACAAGAGAAGTTGCTGCTGTATATAGTGGCAACCAATCAAGTGGTTAGTGCTGCGTTAGTGGCGAAGAGGGAGGCGGATGATGAGCCAGCAACCACGGCAGATGCATCCAGCGACAAGCAGGGGGCTTCACCGGCAAGCTCTGGTCCGGCAAGCTCGGATCCGGCAAGCTCTGGTCCCGACAAAGATGGATCTACGCAGATGCATAAGGAGATGCAGAAGAGAATGGTGTAGCGCCCAGTTTACTTTGTCAGTTCCCTTCTACAGGGGGCTAGGTCAAGGTACTCTAGTGTGCAGAAATTGCTTTTCGGCCTTCTCATGGCCTCGAGAAAGCTGCGCCATTACTTCCAAGCACATGAGATCACAGCCGTCACTCGTTTTCCGCTGAAGAGGATACTGCAAAATCCAGAAGCAACAGGCAGGATTGTCGAGTGGGCACTGGAACTGTCAAGCTTTGGCCTCAAGTTTGAGAGTACCTCAACTATCCAAAGCAGAGCATTGGTAGAGTTCATAGCAGAATGGACGCCAACGCCGAATGAAGAAATACCAGAAACGAGCATCCCCGTCAAGGAGACAAGCAAAGAGTGGCTAATGTACTTTCATGGTGCCTTCTTGCTGCAAGGCGCCGGTGCGGGCATGCTGCTTGTCGCACCCACCGGAGAGCACCTCAAGTACGTAGTCCAGATGCACTTTCCCAAGGAGCAAGCAACGAACAATACTGCGAAGTATGAAGGCTTGCTTGCCGGTCTCAGGATTGCGGCAGACCTTGGGATCAAGAAGCTCATTGTCAGGGGTGACTCACAGCTTGTCGTCTGCCAAGTGAACAAGAATTATCAGAGTCCGTTGATGGAACCTTATGTTGATGAAGTGAGAAAGCTAGAAGAGCACTTTGACGGCCTACAGATGGAACATGTTCCAAGAGCTCAGAACGACATTGCTGATGGCCTGTCAAAGTGCGCCGAACTTAAGTTACCTGTGGAACCAGGGATCTTTGTGCTCAAGCTGACTCAACCATCTGTAACACCATCAACGGGACAGGGCAAGAAGAGGAAGTTGATTTCTGGCGACTATTTTCCGGCAGAGCTCCCCGAAGCCGCCACCAAGAAGGTCCCCAAGATCAACACCAAGAGTGCTGAGGAGCAGTCTGCTCCGCCAAACCTTAGTGTTTGTTCCGTTGAAGCAGACGCTCCCGACAAGCTTTGCCCCGGCAAGCTTGCCGGGGAACATCAAGCTCCGGCTGAGCCGCAGGTTCTCGCCGTAGAAGCGGATGTTCCCGCAGCAGCAAATGTGCCTTTAGTCCTTGTTGTCGAGCCACAAGCTCTAGCATGGGCACAGCAGATTGTCCATTTCCTTCAGACAGGAGAACTTCCCGAAGAGCAAGAAGAAGCGGAAAGAGTAGCCCGGCAGTCAAGTATGTACCAGTTTGTCAACAACATACTGTACAGAAGAAGACTCAACTGTGTGAAATTGAAGTGTATTTGCCGGGAAGACGGACAAAAGCTGTTGGCAGAGACACATGGAGGCATATGTGGCCACCACATTGGCGCAAGAGCACTTGCCGGCAAAGCTTTCCGACAAGGTTTCTTTTGGCCGACAGCCCTCCAGGATGCAACTGCACAAGTAACCAAGTGTGAAGCGTGCCAGTTCCATTCCAAGCAGATACACCAGCCAACTCAAGCTCTCCAGACGATCCCTTTATCCTGGCCATTTTCGGTCTGGGGGCTCGACATCCTCGGCCCCTTTCCCCGAGCTGTCGGGGGCTTTGAGTACTTGTATGTTGCAATCGACAGGTTCACGAAGTGGCCGGAAGTAGAACCAGTGAGGAAGGTGACAGCACAGTCAGCAGTCAAGTTCTTCAGGTCGATTGTTTGCCGTTTCGGGATCCCTAACAGGATCATCACCGACAACAGCACGCAATTCACGAGCCGCACCTTCATGCAGTACGTCCAAGATCTTGGCGCCAAGGTCTGCTTCGCTTCTGTTGCTCATCCGAGAAGCAACGGTCAAGCGGAGAGGGCAAATGCTGAAGTGCTGCGCGGGCTCAAGACCAGGACTTTCGACAGGCTGCACAAGTGCGGAAGAAACTGGATCGAGGAGCTGCCGGTGGTTCTTTGGTCGATCAGGACGACGCCAAATCGAGCCACTGGCCAGACACCTTTCGCTCTAGTCTATGAAGCAGAGGCAGTTCTCCCTACGGAACTCGTATACGGGTCACCTCGAGTGCTCGCTTATGATGAGCTTGAGCAAGAGCAGCTACGACAAGATGACGCGCTGCTCCTTGAGGAGGACCGTCTTCAGGCTACTGTACGAGCTGCTCGATACCAGCAAGCTTTGCGCCGCTATCATAGCCGCAAAGTTAATGCCAGAAGTTTCGAGGAAGGCGACCTTGTTCTTCGGCGCGTTCAGTCCGCCAAGAATTCCAACAAGTTGACGCCGAAGTGGGAAGGCCCTTACCGGGTGAAACGAGTCACTAGGCCCGGCGCTGTCCGCCTTGAGACCGAAGATGGCATTCCGGTGAGCAACTCTTGGAACATTGAGCATCTTCGTAAGTTTTACCCGTAGGGCGCGGTTGCTGGAACCTGTTCCGACAACCACCTTTTGTACAAGTCTTGCCGATGTTGCATGTAATCCTTTGTACAAAGCCGGGCACAGATCCCGTGCATAAGTAAAGCTCATATGCTCCGCACATCTTGTCAATTTCATGCATTATATTCTTTCTTGCATGCGTTATCTGACACTTTGTGCAGCACCTACCCCCGGTAAGCAATAACGAGCCGAAAGGCTCCATATCTTTATTTTCTCTTCTTTCTTTTTTTCAACAAAGGAAAGGAAGGTTCCCTCGCACACAAGTTTGCCGGGGGGGAAAGGAGAAGATAATAGTGTGGACCAGGCGTCGTTTAAGGAAGTTTCGCCTTGCCGGGAAGTAAACGACAGAAAAGCTAAGTTGCCAAAGTTTGAGCAATTAGTTTTAATTTTTAAGTTATCTTCCTTGAACGACCGTGCTTTGTATGGAAAACCTGTGCGCGGAGGAACCAACACGTAGCTAGTTGCGCCCTTACTTTGTTTCGAGTCTGCTCAACAACTTAAGTGTGCTGCAACTAGTCGCGACAAGGTTTCTTGTCGGAAATAGCACCGCCAGCAGGCTGCTGACGTCCCGCACTCAGCGCTCGCGGCTCGGGTGCCTGCACCGACAAGTTCCCTAAAAGCATAGGGTAAAAACATACAAAGGAAGGAATCTAGTAAAGGAAATAACGTAGCAATTGATACCAGAAATAGAGTTATATTACAAGATAACTTTTCGCAGCTCTAACAGATTGATCTCATAATATGGCCAGCTGCGACAAGGAGAAAGAGAAAACGGGCGACCTAGTCTACGCGATCGCCCTCAACCCTCTTGATCTCTCTCACCTTGTCCACAACGGGTGCGACAAGGGCCTTGAGAGCTTCCAGATCAGCATCAGGCGGCAAGGACCTGAGGACGTTGGTGAGGTTGAGGCCTGGGTTGCGGAAGGCCACCTTCACCAGCACCTTCTGAAGAACTCCCGCGCAAATCTTGCGTGACTCGTCGGCCAGCTGCTTTGGGATCATCTCCCGGAGCCGCTGGAGGGCCGTCGCCACGCCCTTGAAGAACAAACTGAGCTTGGCGCTGGGTTGGAGATGCTCGTCGGAAGAATAACCGAAGTCCTCCATCCCCAGCTGCGCCAGCTCCCCGTCGATGACTGCGGCAATATTCACCAGACCCTCGGTCCAGTGCTCCACAGTCTCCCTAAATTAGTTCTGGGTAACGGCAATACTCGCCAGCAGCGCCTCGTCGGCCTTGATCTTCTCCGACAAGGTCACCTCCCGCTCCCTGGCGCCGTCCAGCGTCTGAGTCAGCGTAGCCAGCTTCAACTCGAGATCCGCGTTGGAGTCCTTGGCGGTGCTGAGCTCCTTGCTCCTCTCAGCGAGAAGACCCTGCAGCTCACCATGGGCGGCAGCATCCTTCTCGCGCTCACGCTTGAGCACGGCAAGCTCCTCGCCACTCGTCTTGAGATTGGCCTCCAGCTGCGCCACCTTCGCCTCCAGCTCTTTCTTGGCGGCCTGAGCAGCTGCGGCAGCATCCCTGACTTCCTTGAGAGCACCGCCAATTGATTGCTTGCGCGCGGCAAGCTCTTCCTCGTGGCTGTCAAGGTTGACCTTGCACTGCGCCAAATCACCCTCCCGTGCAGATAGCCTCTCGGCAGCAAGTCGCTGCTGCTCTTCAACCTTAGCCTTCGCGAGGAGGAAGGCTTTCCTCTCCTCGGCGACTTGCTCCCGCTCCTCTGCCAGGCTCCGGAGAGCTTCCTGCCTGAGGCCCTGGAGCTCCTCCGCGCGCTTCTCGATATCAAATCCCGCCCTCGTGACAAGCGCTTCTCGGGAAGCCAGCTTGGCTTGTCGGGCGCGGTAGAGCGACGTCAGCTTCCGCAGCAGCCGCTCCTCTTCAGGCTCGTCGCTGCTGCTGCTTGGCAAGTCGACCAGCGTCAGCCCCGCGGAGGCAAGCACTTCTCCATCCAGGATTTCTCCTTCGACCGGCGCCCTGGAGCTTGACGCCCAGGGAAGCTTGATGAAGATGACATCGCAGGCCTTCAAGTAGGCGCCGGGCTGGGGCTCTTCGGAGCCTGGCGCCGCAGCAGCAGCGGAGGGGTCGGCGGTCGGTGCAGCGCCTAGCGCTCCTGCGGCCTCGGGGCCGTCAGTACGATCGCCAGATCCCTCGCCGGCTTCTGCGGCGGCAGCCTCGGCGGCCTCTTCGCCAGCAGGTTCATCAACGCCGGCCTCTCCTTCGGCGGCCTCGGTTTCCATCGGCTCTGTGGCGGATGGATCTGACGAGTGGAAGAAGGGAGAAAAGTCAAGCAAAAGTCCAAGAAAGGAAATTCAGAAGAAGAAGAACCCAAGGGAAGTTTTTTTAGGCAAGAAGATTACCTGTGCTAGGATCTACGGTCGCAGTCTCAACCGTCGGAGGATCACTGGTGTCGTCCCTTGCCAGAGAACTGTCCCTTGCCGGAGAGTTCTCCCTTGCCGGAGAGCGCTCCCTTGCCGGGGACTCCTCCCTTGGCGGCCTAGTCGAAGCAGATGGCACTTCGGGAGCAGCTTCCGGGCCCTCCTGGTGAGGTTGTTCTGCTCCTACACAAATCAATAGTCAAGATATCAGTAGAGAAAAGGGCACCCATGCGCGCCTGACAGCAGGAAGTAAACTATAAACTTACGCTGGGGGCTGCGCTGGGGGCTGCTTTGGGGAGTAGTTGCCGGGTCCGTCAAGGTGGTCTCAGACACACCCCCTGCTGACACGGTGGGACCATCTTCGATGACAATCACCGGGGCCTTGGCTCTCTTCGCCGCTCTTTGGGCCAGCGTCCTGAAAAAGAATGGTTTCAGATTGAAGCAAGTCAGATACAAGACAAAACAGCAAGATTGAAGAACTACAAGAACATCAAAGAATCTTACTCTTCTTCTTCCTCGTCGGAGCTGAGCGCGGAGAGATCGAAGTCCGGCTCGCCTCCGGTGCAACGAGGCGGAGGGGTAGGTTCCCTTGCTCGCTTGGCAGGGACGGTGGCGGTGGACCGGGAAGATACCACTCCAGTTGCCGCAGCAGCATGAGGCGCTCCCGCGGCAACAGCACTTGCCGCGGTAGAGCGTGTCGCACGGCTGGGCGGCTGTTGGCTCGTTTGCCGCCCCGCTATGTCCCCGGCCCTGCGAAGACGCCTTCTTGGTGCAGCCGGGGGCTCCGCCTGCGGCAAGCTGTCTGAAGGTTCGGGCTCTTCCTCGCCGGGCTCGCTCGGCTCAGCCTCAGGCCCGGCAGGCTCTTCCTCGCCGGCAAACTCCTCGCGCTCCGCAAGGCTTGCCGCCTCTGCTGCCCCCGCCTCCTCCACGGTGAACCCGAACTCGCCCGCGGCAGCTGCTGCCGCAGCCTCTTCCGTCCTAGTGGCGATGCGCTGCAGCTTCGCGTCGGTAGTGTCGCGGGTGAGGCTCTTCTGTTCATCAGCGCGGACCGGCACTTCTACCAAGTCGTCGAAGAACGCCTGCACGACGTCATCTGCAGGTTCTTGCCAAGTTGGGGCGATTCCGTGCGAATCGCACAACGGCATCATCACGCGGATCCGGTCGAGCGAAGAATTGTTGCACAGCGGAACAACACTTCTCGGCAACATGAATGGATGATGAGGATCGCGTTTGAACAGCTCCAGGAGCATCGCATCCAGCTCCAGGACGGTGAAGTTGAAATTGAGGCCCGGGTGCAGCCTCATGATATCCGCCGAGTTCTTGAACTCCCAGGCGGGTCTCCCCCTCTCCTGCAGGGGGGCGATGCGGCGACGAAGGAAATCTGTGCCTACGGCGCCTACGCTGAGCCCGGCAAGCCTAAGACGAAGGATCCGGGTGACGGCGATCTTCAATCTGTCGTCTTCCGGGGCCACGTTGCTCCAATCGTTGCCGCGCACGATTGGGGCTTGACGCACGGCAGTGAATGGTTGTAGGTTCTCCTCGACGATCCAGCACCACTCTGCTCTCCACTCCTCCCACTTGCTGCGGAGCTCACCCTCCATATATGCTTCCTTCTTGCCGACCCTCGAGACCCAAACGATCCCGCCGGCAAGAGGCTCTCCTCTCTCAACCCGAGGCATGAAGAAGTGGCGAAAAAGGGCTACGTTGGGGTGGACTCCGACAAAGTTTCACACAGATGTGCGAAAACTGCCATGGTCAGAACGGCGTTGGGGGTGAAGTCAAGGAGGCGGAACCCGTAGGTGTTCATAATGTCGCAGAAGAAATCAGAAAAAGGCGGGTAGAGCCCGCAGTAGAAGAACAGCGCGAAGAAGGGGTACCCTCTTGGAGCCAGTTCCGAAGCTGCAGCCGGGAGTACCCTCGTGCGCGGATGCGCTCGCGTCTCCGTCGACCAGAAGAGATAGTAGTACTCCCTCAGCTCCTGCGCACCGAGCTGAGGGGGGAAGAGGGCCCGCTCCTTCCGCAGCGCCGCGAGCCGCTGCGCCTCGGCCGACTTCACGCCCTTCCCCTTGTCGGCTTTTGGAGCCATGGCGGAGGTGGAGAGGGAGATCGACGGCGTTGGTGATGCTGGTGGCAATGGGGGGCGGAGCACTGCTCTCTTTCTGCTTCGAGAAGAAGGGGGGAGTGGCGGAGATTTTTGGAGTTGGAGCAACAAACGGCGAGATAGGCGAACTGCCCCTGTTTCCCCTGCTTATAAAGAGGAAGGGGGCGGACGTTTCGCCCTTCCGAATAAAGAATCCACCCACGATTTCTCCCACGACGCCGCATTCGACGCGTGCCGTTGGGGAGGGCGCCGCGGATACGGAGTAAGATACGGCGTAGCCCAGGCCGCGTGTGCCCGTGCCCTGTTTTGGGCCTGGCCCAACAGCGCTCGGCACCGTGTGTGGCCCAGGACCGGGGGCTCCTGTCGGTGTACTAGAGTAGGGGTACCCTAGTACCCCGAACTTGTGCACGGGCAGTTGCAGCGCCCCGCGGCAAGGGCTTGCCGGGTGACCGCCAAGGTCCTCCGTGGCTCCTTTGGGGCCATTCAAGAAACAAGTGTTCAAGTCAAGGAGACAAGGCCCTGGCAAGAAGAGCTTGCCGGGAAGGCCAACCAAGGCATCTCAGAGAACTTGCCGTGACGCGCCACGCGTCCCGGCAAGGCCTGGTGAGCGACAAGCTTCCGGGCGCGACAAGACAACGACCGCGGCCACTCTGTGCCCACGCTCCAGCGGATCCACCAACGTGTCGCCCTGGGGCCTTCCCAGGCGCGCGTGGCGAGAGGCTGTGCAGCCAGCGGTGCGCGGTGGCATGCGATGCTGACAAGATCACCATCGTGGCAAGCGGTGGCACCACTGACGGTCCTTTTCTACACTGTTTGGACGACACAGACGGGCATTTAATGCCTTTGTCCCCTGCCGTCAGGGTTAGGTAGGATACACTGTGCAGATAGCTGTACCAACCACCTCTCTTTTTACGTTTTTACCCTTGTTTACGTTGCCACCTGTCGGTGACCCCTTGAACATATAAAAGGAGGCCCATGCGCAACGTAAAGGAGGTTCGGCTCCGTTGGAAGCCAGAAACACACTCACACTCGGTCTCGTGTATACTATAGCGCTCCGCGCTCCCGAGCAAGAGCTCAATACAACCAGACAAGCAGCAGTAGGAGTATTATCTCTCCGGAGAGCTCCGAAGCTGGGTAAACTGCTAGTGTGCTTCGCCTCGATCTGCTCTTCGTGCGACCTCCGCCCCCCGCCGAACCGAAAGTGGCTCGGTCTGCCGGTCCCCATAGGTGTTCGTGGATCAGTTTCCCCGACACCGGATGTCATTTCACCACCAAATTTTGCAAGCACCTAAATTATTTGGTCATAATCACATCCAAAAAATTCAGAATTTTTTGAAATGTTTTGCTAAGTTTCTTTATCATGGGTGATTTGAAGTGCTTTGCAGATTCTTACATCGCATCAGTTACTAGTATTACCACGCTACTGCTGGCGCTCCCGAGCAAGACAGGGACGAAGCCAAGAGAGAGGAGGCATAAATAACGAAATTGATCTAGAGACCACAGTCGCCGGCCGAACTTTGGACGACGGGAGGAGTGGACGGTGATGCTCAGTTTTGCTAATTGCATTGATGGCTTGATGCGCTGCATCGTATCAAAATCGTCCACAATGTGTCGGCTGTGTACCAGCGTTGGAAAGAGAAACCTTCAAGACATCCAACGTGGTGAAAAGTCAAAGCGAACGTTTCTGCTGCTGGCGCTCCGAAGCAATACAGGGATGGACGGTCAGCAATTTATGCTGGAAGAAGCCAAATAGGAGGAGGCATTAAGAGAGACCGGCCAGGAGACTGCCAGCAGCAAGCCAGAGGTCACACAGACGGGCGCTTCTTTGCGCCAGCACTGTGACAGAGGAGAAACACCACCCACTCATGTATAAATAGGACCAAACCAGAGGCACACATCATCCAGTACGAGGATATCTTCCTGCCTCCACTTCCTCTTCCTCTAGGTAGCCTGGGAGAGTTAGCGAGCAAGCAAGAAATTGGTAACAATGGATCTAAGTGACAACCAGATTCAGATCCTCGAGAGGTTGATCAAGCACCATTTCCTATGGCTTATTTCTCGTGTCATATTTTCATGGTGATTCATGTGCAGGGTATTCATGATTTTATTTTACTTTTATTTTTTTGAAAACTGCAGTGTTTTCATGGAGTGCCCCAACCTTGATGAGGCCCAGCGCGCTCATCTCGGTCGCGAGCTTCACGTGGAGCCCCAGCATATCAAAATCTGGTTTAAGAACCGTCGTGCCCAGATGAGGAGGGTATGAACTCGATCTCCATTCTTTTTTTCCAAGGTTTTCAGTTTTTTCCGCCTGGGTGATGAGGGAATGTAACGTAATCTGGATGTGGTCTGTGTGGTTGACCGCATTGCAGGCTAGGAACGAGCAGGTGGACAACCACTTATCCGACTCGGAGAACGACGAGATCGACTCGGAGAGTGACGAGATCCACTAAGACCACTTCGCGATGTGGGTTTTTTGGATCGAGGGCTGATCCATTGAAGTAAACTTAGTGCATGCCTTAAAAAAAATCCTTTCAATTTGTTTGTTCCAAATAACGCGCCACAGAACTGCCTGCGAGCACGCGGTATGCGCTGAGAGTCGGTCTTGACGGCAAGCATGTTTGCGTCGAGTCCATGCATCAGGTTGGGGTCGCTCCAGTTTCTACCGTGTCGTGAACCGAGTCATGGGATGGCATGGCACATCGGATCACACGCGATAATAGTGGAGCTGTAGATCATGCACGCACGATCTGATTCGTGGGGTGGCACGAGTCATTAGGAACGTGGTGTGTGTTTAGGTCGGTCACGCAACGACCCTTATTTCTCTCTGTATTCCAAATAAAGAAGCTGTAGCAAGTTTTCATGGCATCAAATTCCATGTGTGCTCTATGTTTGCTAGTGTGTAAAACCTCAGATGTGTCCAGCTAATTGCATGAGTAATCTTGGGTCACTGACAAACATTCAGTATCGTATCCACGTGCTCTTGGCCATGTGAAGATGTCGGACAGTCCAAAGAAAGGTGCGCCGCATGCAACGATCTCCAATGGCAAGGAGGTCAGCCGCGGTGAACCAATCATGTGGCATGTTGTGCGCGAGTTTGGGGATCAATACAATGGCTGATATGTTGACCCAGACCAATTACGGCGACTCAGGTTATGCTAC